>NC_081399.1:4750112-4907612 GCF_030684315.1 Stegostoma tigrinum
ATTACATATCTGAGCATTTTGATTAGAAAAATAAACTATATTCTACCCCTTTGCTCAAGCTCACTGTTAGGTAGGGTTCATGCTCCCAGTGTACAGCTAAAGCTCAACGTGGTAAATTTTGGCCCTGAAGTCTGCCTCTGAAGTGCAATTTCTCACAAGGAGCCAGTCTCACATGCAAAGCAGAACAAGATGAACCAATCTCCTCTGACGATTCAATTGTTGCAGGAATGTTGGATGCTAATTCGCCACCCTTCTAATCGCGTGAACAGCAACAATTTGTTTTAAGAAAAGCATCTTTAACTTTTGAGGAAACATCCTGCAGCACTTCACAGAAGTGTAGTCAAACAAAATTTGACACTGGATCACCTTAAGGAATATGTGATCATCACAGAATGCCTAGAGTGTGAAAGGAGGTCATTCAGACCACTGAGTCTGCACCAACCCTCCAAGAAGCATCCCACCCAAACACATACCCTACCCTATCCCTGTAACCCTGTATTTCCCATGGTTAATCTATGTAGCCAGCATATTCTTGGATACTACAGGCAATTTAGCATAGCCAATCCTAACCCGCACATCTTTGGGCTACGACAGGAAATCGGAGCACCTGGAGGAAATCTACGCAGATGGGGTGAGAAATGTGCAAACTCCACACAGACAGACAGTCACCAAAGACTGGAGGCAGCAGCACGAACCACAGTGCCACCTTTTTGATCTCGATCGAAAGTTTGATAAAGAGGTAGGCTTTAAACAGCATCCTAAAGAAAGAGCACGAGAGACGGGGAGATAAGGTTTAGGAAGGAAATCCCAGGGCTTTGTGTCAGGCAGCTGAAGATGCTGTAGTATTTGGTGGTGTATTTAATATTGGAGATGCTTAACTGCCAAAATTGGAGGAGCAGAGACCTAAGGGCTGCGAGACTATAGGTGGTTATACTGAGGGGTAAGATAAGATATCCAGTACAAGTGCTCACCTAAAACTGTGATGAGGCGGTGCCGGTGTTGGACTGGGGAAGACAAAGTCAGAAGTCACATAACACCAGGTTATTGTTCAACAGGTTATTCTGAAATCTCAAGTTTTTGAAGCACTGCTGCAGTAGCACCCCAAAAGCTTGCAATTCCAAATAAACCTGTTGGACTATAACCTAGTGTCGTGTAACTTCACACTTAAAACTGAGACAGGTAGAAGCTTCATGTCCTTGACCCAAGTCTTGAGCCTCGCAAAGACTTGCATTTACAAGTTCCTTTAGTGTAGGAAAACATCTCAATGTGCTTTAGAGGAAGAAAACAGACTCCTCGCCAAAGGAGACATTAATGAGGATGACAAAACCTTGGCCAATGATGTGGACTGTAAGCAATGTTTCAGAGCGGGAACTGGAATTGAAGTGTCTGATGATTTAGAGATAGATTGCACATCCTGATTAGATTTGTGAAGTCTCCTTTAAATTGGAAAGCAGCTAATGTAATTCCTTTTCTCAACAAGAGAGGGAGACAGTGAGCAGAAAACAAGGCTGATTAAAAACCGCAAGATAGCAGATGTTGCAAATCAGAAAGGAAAACTGAAGTTGCTGCAAAAGCTCAGCAGGTCTGAAAGCACCTGTGAAGAGAATTCCAAGTTAACGTTTCAAGTTGATGATCCTTCGTCAGGAAACTAGGCTGGTTAGTTTAACATGTCAATGGGAAAATACAGTGCAGCACAGAATAGGCCCTTCGGCCCACCAAGGCTGCACCAATCCCGAATCTTTATTTAGATCCTCTACTTATTGCCCATGCACAATTTGTATCTCTCTGTTCACCTCTTGTTCATGTGTCTATCAAGACACACCTCAAACATTGCTAACGTGCCTTTTTCCGCCACCTGCAATGGCAGAGTGTTCCAGGCACCAGCCTCGGTGTGAAAAATTTTCCTCACATTTCTCCCCTAAACTTTCTCCCTGTCACCTTGAACCTGTTCCTTCTTGTAGGTGACCTTTCTACCCTATCTGTTCCTCTCATACTTGTGTAGACCTCTATCAGGGCACCCCTCAGCTTGCACCTTTCCAGTAAAAACAACCTCCTAACTAAAATCTTCCAGTCCAGGCAACATCCTGGTCAACCTTGTCACACCTTCTTCAAAGCATCCTCATCCTTCTTGGAGTGTGGTGACCAGAAAAACATGCAATATTCCAAACGCGGCCTGACTGAAGTTTTATACACTTGTAACACAACCTGCCAAATTTTATATTTGATGACTCGGCCGAGGAAGGCAAGCGTGCTGTGTGACTTTTTGACCACCTTATCCACCTGTGTTGCCACTTCCAGGGATCAGCACAGCCAGATCCCTCTATATGACAATGCTCCTAAGAGTTATGTCATTTGGTGTATAATTTGCACTTAAGTCTTATTTTCTAAAATGCATCACCTCACATTTTTCCTGGTTAAACTCCATCTGCCATTTTTTCTGCCCAAATTTGCAATCTATCTATATTTTGCTGTATCTTTTGACAATCCTCCTCTTTATCTGTAACTCCATCCATTTTGGTGTCATCCGCATTCTTACTAAATCAAACTATCTACGTTGTAATATATATAAATGATTTGGAGGACAAACAAAGGTCCCAGCACTGGTCGTTGCAGAACACCACGAAATTCTTGACCTCCATTACGAAAAGCATTCTTTTATCACCACTGTGTGTCTTCCATGACCAAGCCAGTTTTGTATCCATCCAGCCAGCTCACTCAGATACCATGAGACTCTAACTTTTGTACCAGTCTTCCATGAGGTAGCTTGTCAAGTGCCTTATTACAGTCCATGTATAAGACATCCACTGCCCTTCTGTCAATCACTGTTCACCCCACCTCAAAAAACTCAATGAAATTGATGAGACATCATCTTCCCCGCACAAACCCATGCTGCCTGTCACTAGCAAGTCCACATACTTACAAATGAGAATAAATCCTTTTTCTCATTATCTTCTCCAACAGTTTCCCCATCACTAACATCAGGCTCACCAGCCTATAAATTCCTGGATTATCTATGTTTCCCTTCTTAAACAAAGGAATAACATTGACCATTCTCCAGTCTTCTGGATCCTTGTCTAAAGCCAAAGAAGATACAATAAAATATGTTAAGGCCCCAGCTATTCCCTCCCTTGCCTCCCACAGTATCCTAGGATTGATCCCATCTGGCTCTGGAAATGTGTCCACCTAATGCTTTTCCAGACACCCAACACTTCCTCCTTCTTTATGCTGACCTACCTTAGAGTATTTTACATACCTTTCCCTAACTTTAACATCTCTCACATCCTTCTCTTTGGCGAGTACCAATGTAACGTACTCATTAAGGATCTCACCCATTTCTTCTGGCTCCACATATAACCTCCTTCCTTTATCCTTGAGTGGGCCTACTCTTACCCTAGCTACTCTCTTGCTCCTAACTTATACCTTGGGATTCTCCTTAACCTGCTGACCAAGGACATTTCATAGCCGCTTTTGGCCCTCCTAACTCCCTGATTGAGCTCCTTCCTACTTCCTCTAAATTCCTCAAGGACTTTGTCTATTTTTAGGTCGGCTTCCTTTTAGTTTGAGTAAACTGATCATTTCCCCGGTCATTCAAGGTTCTCAAATCTTGTTATTCATTTTCATGGGAATATGCCTGCTCTGCATTCTAATCAACTGGTCTTTAAAAAACTCAGATGTGTCAGATTTGGATTTACACTCAAATAGCCAGTCACAATCCACATTCTCCAATTCTTGCCTAATTCAGTTATAATTGGCCATCCCCCAATTTAACACCTTCATTCAAGGTCCACTCTTGTCCTTCTTCATAAGTCTCAGAAAATTTAAGGAATTATAGTCACTATTCCCAACATGTTCCCCTACTTAAATGGTGATGTTAGAAAATGTTAGAAGTAATTATTAAAGGCATAATAACAGCTCACTCAGATAAGTTCAGGGTCATCAGGCAGAATCAACATGGTTTTGTTAAAGTGAATTCATGTTTATTTAATTTAATGAAGTTGAGAGGTGACCTTCCAGAGTTTTATAAAATCGTAAGGGTTATAGATAGGGTTACTGGTAGGTGTCTTTTCCCTCGGGTAAGGGATTTCAAGCCTAGGAGACATTTCTAAAAGTGAGAGGAGAGAGGTTTAAAAAAGACATTAAGTGTGAATTTTATTCACACAGAGGGTGGTTCGCGTGTGGAATGAACTTCCTGACGAAGTGGTAGATGTGGGCACTACTACATTTCGAAGACATTTGGATAAATACAGGAACAGGAAAGCTTTGGAGGGATATGTGCCAGGAGCTTATACAAGTCCAGGAAAAGAGATTTTAAGTTTGCTTTTGAATGAGGCCAGTTGGTCATGCTGAGCAGCAGGTTCAATGCATGCTAACTTGGACCGGTCATTGAGAATGGCATGCATTTTATTGATACAGATCCATTTGCTGAAGATGACTATTCTAGTCCGTCTACCGAGTTTACTGATATATATCCAGCATTTCCTGGACGCCTTGCAATTCAGACATTCATATTGCATGCAAAAAGTGGATAGATCATTCAGAATCCCACAATTTCTTTCTACGAGATTACCTTGACTTGCCTTCAAGGAATCACTGTCTTTGGTGGATAATGTTTTCTGGTAGGATAGTTTGCAGCACAGAGGTTCAAACTCAGCAGTAATGGTGTCCACCACCATCAAGATGCTGTCATCAGATAAAAAAGATATTCTGCTATCTCAAAAATAAGTAATGTGCTGTACGAATTTCAGTGCCAGTGTGATCCCAGGTATGTTGGCAGCACGTCCAAAAGATTGGTTGGATCGCATGATCCTCTGGCTGTTTGCAACAAGCAAGGTACTGATTACACCCAACAAGCCCACACTTGCAAACCTCACAAAGCCATGTCTAACACTGAAGCAATTCTGCAACCAGACAATATTTGCCGGATAATCCTAAACATGCAACGAATTATGCTGACCATCAGTTTAGGACTCAGTCAGGCTTATGGTGTGGTGCACAAGAAGCTACATATGTTTGTATACAAGGCCCTTTTTATTTGCAGGCTGGAAGAGTATTTACATACCCTACACCCAATTCAAGTGACAAAATAAAAGGTGACAACCATTTGCTGTCTCCTTTCTCAGGGCAATGCCTTGACCAGAGTCAACCTATCTAGTTTAAAATTTAAAAAAAAGTTTGCAGCCAACCATCAATCAGCATTAATGGCTGCATTATCCATGGCAACACCTTCACCAGAGGCAACTTGCCAACCAATCAGCGTCCTCTTCTGCAGTATAAATGTTGGTTTATCCCTCGAATTTGTGTCCTTGTGAAATGACTCGATAAGTGCAAAACAAAATACTTCAGCAAAATGTGCCTTATAATACTATAATCACTGGTCCCTAAACATATCTAATGGCAGCTGATTCATCCCATTCCCCTGAAACATGTAAGCCTATGCCCTCTCCAGTTATCACCATTCTATAATTTTTGAATTCCTTTGCAATTTTCCTGTAGATTTGGTCCTCTGCACCTTTCCTATTAGATGGGTGACCCAAGAATGTTTCCAGCAGTGCAAAAGAGCTGTGTTTCTTTTTAATCACTAAATAGATTTCATCTGTGACCACTCTCTCTGTCTCTCTGGTACTACTCCATAATCCATACCTTCATTCCACCCCACACCCCTCCCACTTCTTTCCATCCTTCTCTTTCCTGAAAACCTTGCATTCATTAACATTTAGTACCACATCTTCTTTTGAGGCAGATCTCCATTATCCTTAAGACATCACATTCTCATGTAACGATTTACATAGAACTAAAGATGGTAAGCTGTCAAAGTTTTGTGTTTTTGCATGTAAACCTAATATTAGACACTATCAACAGATAGCACTACCATCCCTCTTAGTCTGATCCCCCTATTCCCTTACCAATTCTTACTCTACTCCCATCTGTGTCACAAATCTCTTGTTCACTTTGTTTTCATGCTGGGATACACCTGGTCAAGACTAGTCCCACTGTTACAGGCTTAGGACGTAACAGGCCTACAATCTTTGGCTGTTCATTCTCCACCATCTTTCCAGCCATCTTTTCTGTCCTTTCCTTTTTATACTAATTAGCGGCTCTCAGCATCCACTCCATGAAGTGTCTAGGAATGTTATATGCTTTGCTAAGATCATCCCATATTCTTCTGAAATCTATGATACAATGGGTCCATCCCACTCAATCACTTCTTATTGACTCCTGAGTTCTATCTAGTGATCTTTGTTCCAGTCTCTTTCTTGGTTAGATATCCTTTCTAGTGTATAGAAAAGGAAAAAAATTCAGATTCCAAGTGTGATTGCACTAAACTTCAATATAATTCCAGCTAAGCTTTCTTCCTCAGATGTTCAGACCTCTTGCAATAAAAGAGTTACATGCCATTTGTTTGCCTCATGTACTTGCATGTTAACTTTCTGTGATCTGAGCAATGTGTCCCTTATCACCAACATTAGTCTTTTACTAAATTCGATTTCTTTATTCTTCCTACCAAGTTAATAAGTTCACATTTCCCCACATCATATTCAATTTGCCATCTTTCCCTTAGTAACCTTCCTCAGAGCTTAGCAAACCAAACGGTTTTTGCATAATCAAACTTATTTTTGAAATAAGTTTATTGCTACTTAACCACAATAAGGACTTTTAATTCCCTTTAAACTTTTGTGATTTCTTGCATCATGAGAGGAGTGGTACAGCATAAAAAATCCAAGAGAGTTATGGTAGCTGGAATTGACTCAAGAAATGAACACACTTTGTAGGACCAGGAGTAGGCCATTTAGCTCATCAAGCTTGCACACCATTTAGTTATATTCTGACTGATCTGTATCTAAATCTATGACCCTTACGTAACATCCTTACATAATACATATGTATACATCTTATTCTATTTTGCTCCCAAATATCAATAATCATAGAAAAAATTAAGTATTTACTTGCATTCACCTTTTAAACAATTGGATTTCACAGATTTCAAAGCAGTCATCAGCAAGATATCAATAGTCTAAGGTAGAGGCTCCCTTGGCCACACAACACTCTCACGACGAGGTTCTCTTTGTAAAGCTGCGCTGTCAGGCGTTGCACCTTCTCCCTCAGCGGGGGGACCTGGACCTGCCTGTGTCTGTGCACTCTGGGTGCCTGTATCTCGGGGCTGTGCACTATCAGGTTGAGGTCCACCTCGTAAAGCTGCGTTATCAGGGTTGGGGCCTTCACCTTGTACCATGTGAGGAACTGGACCCCTTTGGGGTTCTGTGGTCTGGCAAGCACCGCGTGGCCACAGAACACTTTCGCGAAAAGGTTCTCTTTGTAATGCTATGTTATTAGGTGCAGGGTCTTCCTCCTGCACTACCTGAGGAACTGGAGCCCTCTGTGACTCTGCGCTCTGAGGCAAAGCATCTCTTGGCCACAATACACTTTCCCGTCGGGGCTCTCTGGGCAATGCAAAGTTATTTGGTGTATGGTCCCTTTGCAATACTGCGTTTGGCACAAACTGGTCTCTTGGCCAAATAATACTTCTACGGCGTGGATCCAAAGACAAAGCTACATCATCAGGGGCGCGACCTCTCTGTATCACTATATTTGGGGGGAAAGTGTCTCTTGGCCACAAAACACTTTCACGGCGAGGTTCTCTTGGCAATGCTATGGCATTAATATCAGAATCAAGGACCCTTTGTAATGATGCAGTGGGAGGAAGATCTCTTGGCCAGGTTGCACGTCGAGGGCCCCCAGTTGATGCTATGTTTTGAACAATACGATCCCTCTGTACCAGTGCATTAGGAGACAGATGATCTCTTGGCCACACAACACTCTCACGCCGAGGCTCTCTTGGCAATGCTACATTATTAACATCAGTAGCTGGGTCTCTCTGCAACAATGCATTTGGGGGTGGCTGTTCTCTTGGCCACACAACACTCTCACGCCGAGGCTCTCTTGGCAGTGCTAAGTTATTAATGTCAGTAGCTGGGTCTCTCTGCAACAATGCATTTGGGGGTGGCTGTTCTCTTGGCCACACAACACTCTCACGCCGAGGCTCTCTTGGCAGTGCTAAGTTATTAATGTCAGTAGCTGGGTCTCTCTGCAACAATGCATTTGGGGGTGGCTGTTCTCTTGGCCACACAACACTCTCACGCCGAGGCTCTCTTGGCAGTGCTAAGTTATTAATGTCAGTAGCTGGGTCTCTCTGTGACAATGCGTTTGGGGGTGGCTGATCTCTTTGCCGTGCTGCACCTCTGTGTCGGGGGTCACTCTGTGCCACAATGTTTTGAGGAACAATGTCCCTCTGTGACAGTGTGTTTGGAGGAAATGCAACACTTCTACGTTGAAGATCTCTGGTCAAAGGCCTATTAATGGGAACAGGAGCTCTCTGCTGCACTCCATCTTGTGGAAAACCAAAAGCTTCACACTGTCGGGCATCAGGAATCACTCTTCCAAGATCAAGAACTGCATTAACATCATTTAAATTGCAATTAATGTCTTGTGCATTGGGGCCTCTTTGTGGCAGTGCATCAGAGCCGCACAGCAGCAAATTGTTGTTGTTATTGATATTATCTGTGTCCAAACCACTTGGCTGCTGAACAATGTTCCCAACCCTACAGTCATCAGACAACGGATCAACAGGGTCAACAGGATCAAGATCACTTGGCAGCAATAAAGGGAGAGGAGGTTTGCTTTGTGGCCAAATACAACTGTCAGACGGCTCTTTGCAAGGTAATGCAGTTTCAGCAGGAGTACAGCCCCTTTGTAGTTCAATATTTTGTGGTGCTGTCTCCTCTGGCCAACCAGCAGCAATCTCACTTTCAAGAAATCTTGGTCTGATCAGGTTTGTTCCCACTAATGGATTATCAGTCTCAAAATTTCTCTGCAACCTTACATTCTGAGGAAGAGGAATTTGTGGCCAAACAATGTATTCGCTCTGATGCTCTCTCTGTAACACTATGTTACTACGTATAGGAATTCTACATGTACTCTGAAGTCTAGATTCACTTTGCGGCACAATATTACCACTCCGCGATAGACTCGGTATACAAGCTAGATTTTGATGCAAAGGGTAATTCTGCAAATTTTGGACCCGTCTCTGAGCTTCTCTTGGACCGGGTGTAGATTTATTTGATGGAACATCAGACTCAGGGTATCTATGCAATGGACGAATGTCTCGGCGAGGGTATCTCCGCGGGATGAACTCAATTCTTTGCAAGTTCAAATCAGTTTGTTCTAGTGGCCACAATGCAGGCTGGTTCCAATTTGAAAGTCCAGAAGTCCCTGCACCAACATTGTTCTCTTTACGTGGTACTTGTCTGCGACCACACAATGGGCCACAAAATGCTTTTGCAACAATACTCTTTGTAAGACACTGTGTTTTTCTTATAGTAGCTTTATTTTTATGCTGATATAATGCTTGACGACCTGGCAATGCTCTCTGACAAGACGCACATGACAGAACAGTCTTTTTCTGACAAGATGCTCTTGCACCAATTGTCAGTTGATTTTTCTTTCTTTTGGAGATGGCTGTCCGTGGTTGGCGTGTTGTTCTCAAATAAGCATGAGGTAACTTTTTGGAAGTAGTACCCTGTTGACGGGATGCTCTCCTCAAAATTTTCTTTCTGTTTGGCCCTTTCGTACAAACAATCTTACGCTTAAAAGGTGCTCTTTTAAGAGCAGCCTTTTGCCTTACAGGCTTTCGTTTGCGAGAAGCCCTTCGTCTTGCAGAGACTCTTGTACCAGCACGCTTTCTCGGAGCAGTTGCTCTTGTACGCGCAGTACCTTGCCGACGAGATGCTCTGGCACCAGTTGTAAGACGGCGGGCTTTTGAAGCTGGTCTTCGATTGGTGGCTGTTGTACGGGCAGTCCCTTTTGGACGTCCTGCCCCAGTGGAGGCCTTCCTTTGTCCATACAAGGGCCTTGTCGAAATCTTTGGTCGGCGTCTCCCTTTAGCGCCACATGGCGCACCTGCGCCAGTACCTTGTCGAGCCCGCGCCACTCTGCTGCTGAAGATTTTAGTCACACCTCTTGCCAGCTAAAGAATGGTGGATGCCACCTCTTAAGCTCAAGAACTATGATGAACAGTAGAAGCACAGGGGTTCTCCCATTCACTGGGCTGTTCGGGAAAGGTCAGTTACATTGCTCGCCGTGAGCTGGCTATCTTGTTGACTTCTGGGTGATAGTTCTTCAGTCCTAGCTGGCTTGCCAAAGTGTCTCTGAAATGTTTGACCCACTTGGTGGTCGCCACTTAGTCACAGTTACTGTCTTGATGATGACAGTCCTTCAGTTATGTTTCTTCTTTGGCCTCTTGTTGCTAGCGAGGAGGTATGCTTACCTATCAGGATACCCTCAATTCTGTTATGTTGCTAATCTGGGAGAAGGTGTGGCGAAGGGTCAGATTGCTTTGCCACTTCTCTGCATCTCCGCTGCTGCCAGCTTTGCACTTCCGTGCTCCCTGCACCGCTCCCGCAGTTTTTGTTTTGGCAACGATAGCAGGATGGAGACGGCGCAGTGCCAACTTTTCACCGCCAGAGAAAATAATCTTTGGGCGATGCTGGAGGGAAAGAGAGAGAACAAAAAGGGGGAAGGGGGAGTGGGGTGGTTATAAAAGAAAATGGCGTTCAGTTCAGTCACATGCCACAATCTCCCTGTCACATGGCGGCCTTCGACACACGGCTTCGCCCTCGAACGGCGATCCCCGAGTCACCGGCCCCTCCATCCGTGTCTCCTCCCCGACGAGTCAACGGGGCAGCGGCGCGCCGCTCCCACCAGGCTTGCCTCGAAACGGTTCCTTCCTTGGCGTCGTGGCGCGTTAGGTGAAGGAAGTGTGAGGTGCTGTAAGAAAACTACGGCTGCCCCCTCACTAGGGTGGTTATCAAACCTTCCCTCCCCACCCAAAAGAAGCTGTCTCCCACCTGAAGGGGAGGAGAAGAGCACACGCAAGTAAACACACACAGCACAGTTTTCCTCACAAACAGACACTCAGAACCACCAAGAACTCGAATGAACACATTTTAATCGAGCAGACGAACGGTCGCTTCCAACCGTCACCCCAACGGCAGTTGGAAACTGAAGGGGGAGGGGGAAGAGGAGGGGGCACGCGCCGGGGGCGTGGGCGGGAACCCTGTCCGCGTGCTGGGGGAAAGGGGGGCGGGGCGAAATAGCGGGGGGGGGGGCAGCAGGGGCCAGGGCGGGGCACGTGATGCATCGTGGGCGGCGAAGGTAAAACGAAAGGGGAAAATGAGCGGGGAAAGGGCGCAACCGCAATCTGAAGCCCCGCCCCAAAAGAAACGCGGGCGTCTGGAAAACGCAGCTGGCAAGATCACGTGACGCCGAAGTCCCGCAGACGGCGGCGGGCGGGCGCTTTGAAACCGTGCGCAGCGGCGGGGGGCGGCGCTTGTTCCCATGTCAACACAGTTCATTTTTTGCTTCACTGTGTTGCTCGCAAGTCAACAGACACCAGGTGACCTGCGCCGCACGGATGTTCGGCCCGTCATGGTGTCACTAGCCCCCCTTTGGAAGATGCCCTCCCAATTAGTCCCACTGAATTCGAACCATCTATTCCCATGTGCATTTGTTGCAAAATACAGCCAGAAGAAAAACTGTCGCCTTGCCCTGGCGCTATTTCCTGTAACTTCAAAAAATAAAAGATTTAAGAAAGGTAACCGAAGCAGAGTCCAGCTTCCCACCACCTCCGACAGCAGACTCCTCAACACCGCTGCCACAGTACCATTCCGATCACCATTTCACAGGAGGTTACAGTCATACAGCACCATGCCGACCACACACCCTAAAATTCATTTAGTCGCATCTATCAGCATTTGGCCCATGTCCCTCTAAACCCTTCCTATTCATGTCCCCATCCAGATGCCTTTTAAATGTTGTGACTGTACCTGCCCCCACCATTTTCTCTGACAGCTCATTCCATACATGCAGCACCCTCTGCACGATAAAAGTTGCCCCTCAAGCCCCTTTTAAATTGCTCCCCTCTCAGCTTAGACCTATGCCCTCTACTTTTGGACTCCCCTAGCCGAGGGTTATTCATCTATCCATGCCCCTCATGCTTTTATAAACTGCTATAAAGGTCACCCCTCAGCCTTAAAAGTTCCAGGGAGAATAGCCCCAGCCTATTCAGCTTCTTCAACCCTCCAACCCTGGCAACATTCTTGTAAATCTTTTCTAAACCCTTGCAAGTTTCACAACACCCTTCCCATAGCAGAGAGACCAGTATTGAATGCCGGATTCCAAAAGTGGCCGAACCAGCATCCTGTATAGCTGAAACATGACTTCCCAACTCCTCCACGCAATGAAATGGCCAAGAAAGACAAACATACCAACACCTTGCTCACAATCCTGTTTAGAACATAGAACATAGAACACTACAGCGCAATACAGGCCCTTCAGCCCTCGATGTTGCACCGACCTGTGAAACTAACCTGAAGCCCATCTAACCTACACTATTCTGTTAGCATCCATTTGTTTATCCAATGACCATTTAAATGCCCTGAAACTTGGCAAGTCTACTACTGTTGCAGGCAGGGCATTCCATGCTGTTACTACTCTCTGAGTCAAGAATCTACCTCTGACTTCTGTCCTATATCTATCACCCCTCAATTTAAAGCTATGTCCCCTCGTGTTAGCCATCACTATCCGAGGAAAAAGGCTCTCACTGTCCATCCTATCTAATCCTCTGATCATCTTGTATGTCTCTATTAAATCACCTCTTAACCTTCTTCTGTCTAATGAAAACAGCCTCAAGTCCCTCAGCCTTTCCTCATAAGGCCTTCCCTCCATACCAGGCAACATCCTGGTAAATCTCCTCTGCACCCTTTCCAATGCTTCCATATTCTTCCTTAATGCGGCAGACCAGAACTGTACGCAATACTCCAAGTGTGGCTGCACCAGAGATTTGTACAGCTTCAACATGACCTCATGGCTCCAAAACACAATCCCTCTACCAATAAAACCTAACACACTGTTTGCCTTCCTAACAACCCTATCAACCTGGGTGGCAACTTTCAGGGATCTATGTACATGGGCACTAAGATCTTTCTGCTCATCCACACTACCAAGAATCTTACCATTAGCCCAGTACTCTGCATTCCTGTTACTCCTTCCATTCATTCATTTCGGATCTCACCTATATCTGTGGTAAGCATGGGGACGAAAAGTTATCAGGCTGGTTGAACGTTGGGTTTTGTGGTAACAATCTGATTAATAGGCAGAATAGGCTCGAGGGGCAAATTTACTTAATCGTTTCTTGTTTATATATTTATAAGCACATGTGCTGATATCCTAATATGCACAAAGTCCTGGATACCCGTCACACCTGTACAGGCAACGAACAGGATTGTACAGCACTTTGGTGAGGCCACAGCTGGAGCACTGTGCGCAGTTCAGGTCCCCACACTATAAGAAGGATGTGATTACACTGGAGCGGGTGCAGAGGAGATTCACCAGGATGTTGCCTGGGATGGAGCATTTCAGCTACAAAGACAGGCTGGAGCAAAGGTTGAGAGGAGGGATGGAGCAGAGGTGTTTAAGATTAGGGGCATGGACAGGATGAATAGAAAACAGCTGTTCCCCTTAATTGAAGGGTCAGTGACGAGGGGGATGTAATTTTAAAAGGAAAGGCAGGAGGTTTAGCGGGGATTGAGGGAAGAGCTTTTCTCACGCAGAGTTTGGTGGCATGTGGAAAGCACTGCCTAAGAGGGTAGTTGAAGTGGGAAACCTCAGAAACTTTAAAACATACTTGCATGAACACTTAAAAGTGTCATTAATTTCAAGGTTAGGAGCCAAGTGCAGGAAAGTGGGATTAGTGTAAACATAAAGCGTTTTTGGTGCATGATATGATTATATGCTTCTTTACATTCTCCCCTGATTTGGCAGTGACTTGTTTTCAATCCTTATTTATAGAATCCTATCCCTCTGAGATATGACCAGCTGAACAACCCTCCAAGCTATCTGCACTCACCCAATACTAACCCTTCTTTCTTTTTTTCACTCCACCATTGGTGACTTTATCTTCAGCCACTTTGGTTCAAGTCGTTGGAAATTCCTGAATGCCTCTGCTTCTCACCAGTCTTTTCTAACTCTCTTCATAACCAAACATTTGAATAAAGGTTTTGGATAGAAGCATGCAGGAGTAGGCCATTCAGTCCCTCGAGCCTGCACCATCACTCAACATGATCATGGTTGATGATACAATCACAGTATCCCATTCCTGCCCTCTCCCCAGTCCCCTCGATCCCTTTAGCCTCAAGGACCACATTCAGCTCCCTCTCGAATATATCTAACAAACTGGCCCCAGCAGCTTCCTGTGGGAGAGAATTCCAGGGGTTCACAACTCTCAGAGTGAACAAAAATTCTTCCTCATCTCAGTCCTGAATGGCTTATCCCCTTATTCTTAGACTGCGGTTCTAATTCAATCTGATGTGACTCAGATTCAGATCTTGTTTGGTCACAGTTCTGTGAAGCACCTTGTTGTATTTTACTCTGTTAAAGATACCGTGGGGTCAGTCATGGGGTGAACTGCACTCAGTGAGATTTTACAAGTTGATCCCCGAGGGACAGGATTGATGAAGAAGTATATTCTCAAAAATAGAAAGAAACATCGCTGCCAATGTAAATTGTTCAGAACTGTGGGTTTGTCCCTGACAGTCTCACTGTCAGTTCTGAACTGGTGCTTGTTGTGTGCTCTACTTCCTACATCAGAGAACACACAAACTAAAGAACATGGTCTGAATATGAAACATCATTCAGTGAAATAACAAAGTGGACTTGCAGTGCTCACCAGTATAACAGTATGTTCCCCAGTGTCTCTTAAGGGATCAAAGGTCAGCCAGCGAAAAGTGATGGTGGAAAAGTCATGGCAATTGAGTGCATGAACATTCAGAAAGAGACATTCAGAGAAGGGGGCAAAGGAGTTGCCAGGCCTGAGTCTCAAGTAGATATCACAGAATAAGGAATGTGAGAGCTGATAAGGTCATGGATGGGAACAATTTCAGTAATTGAGGCCTATCTAAGCAGTATCAGCATTTTGTTTTCACAGAGCCCAATAAAGAAAGAGGCCTTTTGGGCCATTGTACCTGTACCAGCTCTTTGAAAGAACTGCCTGATTTGCCTGACTTCCCTACACTTGCACCATGGGTCTGGAAATACTTCCCTTCCAAGTGTCTGTGAAAGTTGCATTTCATTTTTCTTCCACTTGCCACTAACTGGCTGTGCAGTGAAATCTCAGTTCACTGTGGATTTGTTTGCCAGTTTCTTTATTGATTGGGTTCTTTGCAGCCCATCAAGTCTATGTTGGCTCTTTCTGGAGAATCCAGTTTACCTGGAACTCTACTTTCAATGAACTATGAAATGGAAGTTGGGAAGTCTGATTGCTAATGTACAAAATGTTGGTGAAACCACATCTCGAATACTGTGAGCAGTTTTGACCCCCTTATCGAAGGAAAGATATTATTTCATTAGAGGAATTTAGAGAAGGTTCACCAGGATGATTCCTGGTATGGAGGGATTGTCTAATGAGCAAAGGCTAAACAGGTTGGGACAGAATATTAAAGATAATCTCATTGAAACATATCAGACTTTTAAGGAACTTGGACAAGATAAATGCTGAGAGGATATTTCCCTCATGGGAGAGTCTAGGGCAAGAAGGCAGTCTCATAATAAAGGGGCACAAATTTAAGACTGAGATAGAATCATAGAATCCCTAAAATGTGGAAACAGGCCCTTTAGCCCAACAAGTCCACACTGACTCACAGAGCATTCCAGCCAGGCCCATTCCCCTATAAACCCACCTAATCTACACATCCCTCAACACTTTGGACAATTCCCCTAGCCTGTACATCTTTGGACTGTGAGAGGAAACCAGAGCACCCGGAGGAAACCCACGAAGGCACAGGGAGAATGTGCAATCTCCACACAGACAGTCGGCTGAGGGTGGAAGCGAACCCGGGTCCCTGGCGCTATGAGGCAGCAGTGCTAACCACTGAGCCACCGTGCCACCCCAAATTAAACACCTTGTTGGGACACAACAGCTGGAGTTCTCACCGAGATTCAAACACGGATAGCTGGATTCAAAGCCTACAATGCTCACCGTTACACCGAAAAACAGAGCCAAAAGATGGGGAGGAATTTCTTCTCTCAGCGGGCTGAGAATCTTTGTAACTCCTTTCAACCGGGATGCCGTGGGGGCAGAGTCCATGTGGACATTTAAGGCTAAGATAAATTCTTGATCATTCAGGGAATATGGCCATGGAGAAAGGGCAGAAAAGTAGATGTGAAGAATGTCACATCAGCCATGCTCCTACTGAATGGTGGGGCAGACTCGATAGGCCAAATGGCTTACTGTTCTTAATTCTCACAGTCATTTTGTGGAATCACACACAAGAAATAAGAGCCGGAGTAGGTTATTTGCCCCCTCAAGTGATCCACTATTGTGTAAGTTCACAGTTAATCTTCCCTCAGCCTCAACTCCTCTCTTTTGCCTGTTCCTCAACTCCCTCTCATTCTTTGAAACTCTAAGTCACAGTTTGCCTAATCTATCTTCATTGGCCGGTCCCACCATCCTGGGAACAAGTCTGCTGAACCTTTGTTATACAACCTTCAGTGGCAATACTATATCGTTTTTGGGACCCATTCGCTGACACTGATGTCAGTGTGCTTTTCATATGTGCAGATTTCTGGGGAATGCAGCAGGAGGAGATGGTAAGAGTTTTGGAGGTGGTGTAAGATTGGGAGTGGTGTGGGAGGGAGGGGGATTGAATGGGGCAATTCAGAGAGAAGGTGCTGGAGGTTGGTGGGGGGGGGGGGGTCAAAGTGGCTCCTTGGCTGTTCTCTTATCATCGTACTCCAGGGCCTCCCACCCTCCCTTTCGCACACCCTCTCCCCTTCACTCAGGCCCAGTTCAAAATTGCACGCTCTTCCCTGCTCAATCCCAGTCATAAATTTGTACACTGTGTCCAACATAAAGTCTACATTTTGATGTCACTGCTTGGAACTGCACATTCCTGAATAAGTGCGCTAAGGTTCAACGCAAGTTGTTAGTTTCAACAAGCATACCATTTATTTAAAATCTGGATGTCACTTGCATATTGTACTTACAGCCTCTAGTTTCACATTTACTTACAAGTGAAAACAACACCTTCCCATCTTCCCCGACCTGCTTTGTAATTTTAATGGGCACCATCAGGTCACCGACCACAACCCAGCCCCCTCCCCCCAACACCCAGCCCAGGCGAAAAAAAAACGGAGAGACCCAGCCTGTGTAATTTTTCCCAACATATTGACTCATACAATATGACAGTATTAGGAGAGGCCCTTTTCCCATTGTGGCAACACCAGTCCATCAAGCACACCCATCTACTCCGATCCCATTTTTCCAGCACTTGACCTTGTAACTCTGTATGCTACAGCTTTTCATGCATTCATTAAAATTCTTCTTAAACATTGTTATGGTCCCTTGCCACTACCATCTTTTCAGGCCAGTGAGTTCCAGATACTCAACAGCCTCTCCATGGAAAGAAATTCTCCCAAAATGCCCTGTAAAATTTCTGCTCCTTCATTTAAATCTATGCCCACTAGTAACTGACCCAACTACTAATTGAAAGAAAGTGTTTGTATCTGTGCTCATAATTTTGATGACCTCAATCAGGTTCACCCTCACACGCCTCTGACCTTCTCTGCTCTGAAGAAAATAAATCCAGCCGAATCCAGTCTCTTCATCACTGAATTACTCCAGTTTAGGCAACATCCTGGTGAATTGGGTCTGCACCCTCCCCAGTACAATCATGTCCTGCTTGTTGTAGGGTGATCAGAACTGCCCACAGTACACCACCTGTAACCTATCTTTCTGTATTTGTACCCAAAGTGTCGCCACGAGAAGGCAGACATTGTCACAGGTTTTCACTGTGCTCTGTTAATGGGGCACATATGGCAATAAAAGGATGTTGTCTTGTCTTGTGACAGCAAGAAATGTAGATGCTGGAGTCTGAGATAACAAAGAGTGGAGCTGGAGGAACACAGTGGGCCAGGCAGCATCAGAAGAGCAGGAAAGCTGACATTTCAGGTCCAGACCCTTTTTCAGGGGAACAAAAAATTCTGAAGAAGAGTTCCAATCCAAAACATCAGTTTTCCTGTTCTTCTGATGCTGCCTGGCCTGCTGTGTTCCTCCAGCTCCACATGCCCAGCTGTTCTATGTTTCAATATCTATGCTCTCAGTTCTGCGATCTATGCACAAAACCTTTTTCCACTCTCTCGAGAACCTCTATTTCTTTTTGATAATATGGAAATGCAGCTGTCTGCTTGCACTCTCACTGGGAGATGGTGGAGCAATGCTCGTCTCGCGAGCAATCCATGGATGAGACAGAGGACGGGAAAAATGCAGATGTAGAGTGGCATGGTGTAAAGACAACAATCTCTCCCTCAATGTCAGAAAAATGAAGGAGCTGGTCAGCAACCTCAAGAAGCAGAGTGAAAGTCATACACTGCCTGTATCAGTGATGCTGAGGTGAATATGGTCAAGAGCTTCAAGTTCCTGGAAGTAAGGATCACCAATCTGTCCTGGTCCACCCATGTCGACGCTACAGTTAAAGAAAGCACACCAATGCTTCTACTTCTTCAGAAGGCTAAGGAAATTCGGGGCATGTCCCCAGTGCCATCTGCCCTGTTCAAGACCTCAAAGAAAATTACTGAAAGTCGTGAACAAATCAGCCTTCCTTCCATTGACTCTGACTACACATCCTGCTCCCTCTGGAAAGCGGTCAACATCAAAGACTCCTCCTATCCCAGCTGATAATGGGAACTGCAGGCGCTGGAGAATCCAAGATAACAAAGTGTGGACCTGGATGAACATGCTTGCCCTGCTGTGCTCATCCAGCTCCACACTTTGTTATCTCTATCCCAGCTGTACTCTTTTCCACTCTCTTCCTTTAAAAAGACGACGCAAAAGTTTGAAAACACATACCGACAAATTCCAGAACAGCTTCTTCCTGGTTATATTCAGCCTTTAGACTGGATCTGTCATATATTAAAGTTGAGATTTGTCTGCACCTTCTCTGTAGCTGTAACACTATAGGCCATAGAATCCCTACAGTGTGAAAACAGGCCCTTCAGCCCAACAAGCCCACAGCGACCCTCAGAGCATCTCAACCAGACCCATCCTCTCTAACCCACCTCAGCTACACATCCCTCAACACTACGGGCAATTTAGCATAGCCAATTTACCCAGCCTGCACATCTTTGGCCTGTGGGAGGAAACCGGAGCACCCGGAGGAAACCCACGCAGACACGGGGAGAATGTGCAAACGCCACACAGATAGTCACCCGAGGGTGGAATCTATCTCGGGTCCCTAGCACTGTGAGGCAGCAGTGTTAACCACTGTGCCACCGTGCCACTCCTAAATATGCTCCTGGTGAGGCTTGACCTCACAACCTCAGCATTGCACGTGCCTCTATACTGTCATATAATCACACTAACTAATTACGCCACAGGAACGGCATGTATATTCTCCATTCTGTTCTATTACCCAGATATATTTATGTATGGTATGATACGCAAGCAAAACAATACTTTTCACCGTACCTCAGTACATGTGGCAATAATAAAATAAAATCATTGACCCAGGTGAACGCACTCATTGCTGCTTAAATCCCATCAAGCCAGCCCATGGAATTTTAAAATTCAGTTAATAAGATACAAAACAGAAATCTAGTTTCAGCAATGGTGACTGCAAAACTATCAGCAAATATTGTAAAAACCCATCAGGCTCATTCATGTCATGCAGGAAAGGAAAGCTACCATCCTCACTTGGTCAGGGCTATACATATGTCTCTAGGTCCACAGTAGTATGGTTACCTGCTTCTGAAAGCACTCAGAACTCAACCCATACAGCAATTAAGGGAAAACTAATGCAGGTTTCCTGTGATACCCACGAAAAAAAAAACTACAAGAAAAATGAGCTTCAATACAAGCCAGATAAAACATTTCTGCTTCGAAATTCAGTTCCTCCAAACATTGTATTGTCACAAACTGGGCATTATCGCAATTACTTTGTGAATCAAGCCAATACAAACTTGATGGAGCTAAGGGCCTCTTCTATACTGCATAATTCTATAATTCACGTAGGATCAGGAAAAGACCATTGAAGATTCGAATCTGTACTAACATTTAACCAGCTAGTGACTGACCAGTGCATCAATCTCAGTTTTTCAGCGCAGCTCCATATTCCTCAACAGCAAAACCCCACAGAAATCTCAGTTTTCAGTCTTGGAAGTTGAAACCCATCCCCTTTGTACTTTCTGATTTCCTCCTCACTGGCTCAGCTTTCAATTATTTCATTGTGAATAAAAACTTCCATTTTATACATTGCCTCAGACCCTCTCAAGGGTTTTACAACTAATGAGGTAGTCATGATTTGTACTCACTTATTGTTATGTAAAAGAATGCATTAGGCAGCAATGCAGCTAAGCATTCTCCCATAACAAATAATTTCAAATAGTTTTAATCAAATCAGTTGAGAGATAAATATTAGATCTCAGGAGACTGTGGAGATCTCCGCTGTCCTCCTTGGAAATACCATCCCTGGAATTTTTATTAAAACAAAATTCGCTCGTGAGGGGTGGGCACTGCTGTTGGGCCACAAAATATTGTCCATCAGGCGGTGAGGTGCTTGCTGGACCAGCCATAGCCATTCGCTTTATGGTACACCACAATGCCAGAAGGAAGGGAATTCCAGGATTTTGACCTGGTGACGAGGAACAAATAGTGAAACATTTCCAAGTCAGGTTGCAGATGGATATTTAATTGAGAAGGCAGAAGTTAAACATTGGTTCTGTCTCAAACTGCAGCACGTATCTCCTTGCAGTGTTTCTTCAGCACTGCACCTTGCATGCTGCAGCAGTCTGAAGGTACCAACTATGCAAAAAAATGCAGCCAGCATACTGAACTGGCCTTCAACTAATGCGGCACTCCCTCGGCACCGACCCTCCAACAGTGCGGCGCTCCCTCAGCACTGAACCTTCCTGATCGTGTGTTCTTGGTGGGTGTTCGGCTGAACGGCCTCCTCCTGCTCCCTGTGTGACAGGCTGCAGGAGGGACTGAACGGCCTCCTCCTGCTCCCTGTGTGACAGGCCAAGGCAGGGGCGGAATATTTTGCAAGTTGAGGAAATTGTCTCGCATGATCTTGGCGAGCGTTTTGCACACAAGCAACAACTTGTAATCTCACGAATGACCAGATTTTCAGTTTCAGCAGTGCGAGCTAACTCGCAGAGCAAGCACAATTCCCTTTTTAAGGAAAGTAAAGTCAGAACAACTCCCACTGCACGTTCAGAAAGACCCGTGCTGTCCAGATTTTCACGGCCGGCTCGACCAGCAGGAAACCGGGACTCCTATTGCAACAGCAGCCCACGTTCAAGGCACCACTAGTGGGTACAGCCTGCACGTACATTTGGACAGACTTTGGAGACGGATACAGGTTTCCAAACAGCGCAAGGAGACAGTTTACAATCAGACTGACACACACACGGCAGCTGAAGGCCTAAATGTGAAAAACGAAGAGAAGGAAACGTACCTTTCCTTGGACCAGCACAGCCCAGGCGCTTCATTTTCTCTTCGCGGTATGAATCGGAGTTTCGTCCTATCCACACTCCATAGCACACACAGTGGGCGGAGAAACAGTGAACTGAACCGCCTCTTCTACATCAAAAACATTCGGATAAAGGCAAAATAGTGAGGGTGCTGGGAATCTGAAACAAATACACAGTATGTTGGAGAAATCCGGCAGGTCTGCATGGATGGAGAAACGTTAAACATACGCTACAATTCTCCAGAAGCTGAGTGGTAAAGTCTTTTTTTCAAAAAATACACTTTGACAGAGGCAGAGGAGGAGCAAGAGGACAGAAGGTGTGGGGAACTAGTGCAAACAGCAGAACTGGTTATTCATGTGGAGGGAGGAATAAAGATATAAAATGGGTGTAAACTAAAGTGTGAAAGGAAGGGAAAGTTCGTTGCTTTACTAAGAGCAAACTAAACGGGGCAAACACAGTAAAATGTGAGGCTGGATGAACACAGCAGGCCCAGCAGCATCTCAGGAGCACAAAAGCTGACGCTTCGGGCCTAGACCCTTCATCACAGATGGCGCACTGACCTCTACATCGCTGAGGCCAGACGCCAACTCTCCGACACCACCTCCTACCGCCCCCTCGATCATGACCCCACACCCGAGCACCAAACCATCATCTCCAACACCGTTCATGACCTCATCACCTCAGGGGACCTCCCACCCACAGCCTCCAACCTCATTGTTCCCCAACCCCGCACGGCCCGTTTCTATCTCCTTCCCAAAATCCACAAACCTGCCTGCCCTGGTCGACCCATCGTCTCAGCCTGCTCCTGCCCCACCGAACTCATCTCCACCTATCTGGACTCCATTTTCTCCCCTTTGGTCCAGGAACTCCCTACCTACATCCGTGACACCACCCACGCCCTCGACCTCCTCCAGGACTTCCAATTCCCTGGCCCCCAACAGCTCATATTCACCATGGACGTCCATTCCCTATACACCTGCATTCCGCATGCAGATGGCCTCAAGGCCCTCCGCTTCTTCCTGTCCCGCAGGCCCGACCAGTCCCCCTCCACCGACATCCTCATCCGCCTAGCCGAACTCGTCCTCACCCTCAACGACTTCTCTTTTGACTCCTCCCACTTCCTACAGACTAAGGGGGTGGCCATGGGCACCCGCATGGGCCCCAGCTATGCCTGCCTCTTTGTAGGTTACGTGGAACAGTCCCTCTTCCGCACCTACACAGGCCCCAAACCCCACCTCTTCCTCCGGTACATTGATGACTGTATCGGCGCCGCCTCTTGCTCCCCAGAGGAGCTCGAACAGTTCATCCACTTCACCAACACCTTCCACCCCAACCTTCAGTTCACCTGGGCCATCTCCAGCACATCCCTCACCTTCCTGGACCTCTCTGTCTCCATCTCAGGCAACCAGCTTGTAACTGATGTCCATTTCAAGCCCACCGACTCCCACAGCTACCTAGAATACACCTCCTCCCACCCACCCTCCTGCAAAAATTCCATCCCCTATTCCCAATTCCTCCGCCTCCGCCGCATCTGCACCCACGACAAGACATTCCACTCCCGCACATCCCAGATGTCCAAGTTCTTCAAGGACCGCAACTTTCCCCCCACAGTGATCGAGAACGCCCTTGACCGCGTCCCCCGTATTTCCCCAACACATCCCTCACACCCCGCCCCCGCCACAACCGCCAAAAGAGGATCCCCCTCATTCTCACACACCACCCCACCAACCTCCGGATACAACGCATCATCCTCCAACACTTCCGCCAACTACAATCCGACCCCATCACCCAAGACATTTTTCCATCCCCACCCCTGTCTGCTTTCCGGCGAGACCACTCTCTCCGTGACTCCCTTGTTCGCTCCTCACTGCCCTCCAACCCCACCACACCCGGCACCTTCCCCTGCAACCGCAGGAAATGCTACACTTGCCCCCACACCTCCTCCCTCACCCCTCTCCCAGGCCCCAAGATGACATTCCACATTAAGCAGAGGTTCACCTGCACATCTGCCAATGTGGTATACTGCATCCACTGTACCCGGTGCGGCTTTCTCTACATTGGGGAAACCAAGCGGAGGCTTGGGGACCACTTTGCAGAACACCTCCGCTCAGTTCGCAACAAACAAGTGCGCCTCCCAGTCGCAAACCATTTCCACTCCCCCTCCCATTCTTTAGATGACATGTCCATCATGGGCCTCCTGCAGTGCCACAATGATGCCACCCGAAGGTTGCAGGAACAGCAACTCATATTCCGCCTGGGAACCCTGCAGCCTAATGGTATCAATGTGGACTTCACCAGTTTCAAAATCTCCCCTTCCCCCACCGCATCCCTAAACCAGCCCAGTTCGTCCCCTCCCCCCACTGCACCACACAACCAGCCCAGCTCTTCCCCTCCACCCACTGCATCCCAAAACCAGTCCAACCTGTCTCTGCTTCCCTAACCTGTTCTTCCTCTCACCCATCCCTTCCTCCCACCCCAAGCCGCACCCCCATCTACCTACTAACCTCATCCCACCTCCTTGACCTGTCCATCTTCCCTGGACTGACCTATCCCCTCCCTATCTCCCCACCTATACTCTCCTCTCCACCTATCTTCTTTTCTCTCCATCTTCGGTCCGCTTCCCCCTCTCTCCCTATTTATTCCAGAACCCTCACCCCATCCCTCTCTCTGATAAAAAGCTCTCTGATGAAGGGTCTAGGCCCGAAACGTCAGCTTTTGTGCTCCTGAGATGCTGCTTGGCCTGCTGTGTTCATCCAGCCTCACATTTTACTATCTTGGATTCTCCAGCATCTGCAGTTCCCATTATCTCTGGGGCAAACTCAGTACTTGTTCTAAAGAAGGATCACCGGACACAAACGTTAAATCAGCTTTCTGGCCAGATGCTGCTGGAGCTGTTTTTCCAACAATTTCTGTTTTTGCTTCGCAGACACAACAAGGTGGGGGCAGGGGTAAAAATGTCATCAAAATGGAGACATAATGTGATCAGTTTCTGAAGTTATTGCATTCAGCGTCGAGACCTGCAGTTATATGAGAGTTTCTACTTATATGTCTGGCTTCATCTTACTGACCACAGCCTCACTGTCAACACTACAATCCCAAACAAACTAAAATCCAAACTCCAAGACCTAGGTTTCCGCTCCACACCCCACAACTGGACCCCTGACTGACCCACATACCACAATCACTGAGAATAGGCAACAGAATCTCCTCCACTACAATCCTCAACACCGGTGCCCCACAAGGATGCATACTAAGACTCTTACAGTACTTCCTGTACACTCAACACTGTGTGGCCAAATTTGGTGCAAACTCCAGCTACATGTTCGCTGACAACACCATTGTTGTAGGCCAGATACCAAACAATGATAAGACTGCATGCAGGATTGAGATAGAGAGCTTGATGCAAAGATAACCATCTCTACATCAGTATCAGAAAAACTAAAGAGCTGGTCATTGACTTCAGGATGGAAGGAGGAGAACACATCCCTTTCTACGTCAATGGAGCTGAGGTGGAGATGGTGAAGAGCATCAAGTTCCCAGGAGTGACAATAACCATCAATCTGTCCTGGACAACTCACATTCATATGTCTGTCAACAGTGCACAGCAACACCTCTTCCTCCTTAGGAAGATAAAGAAATTCGGCATGTCCATAAGGACCCTCACCACCTCTTACCGAAGCACTCTGGCTTGGTCCAGGAACTGTTCTGCCCAGGACAGTAGGAAACTGCAGAAAGTTTTGAACACAGTCCAGACAGCCACCGAAGCCAATCTCCCATCCGTTGTCTTCATCTACACTTCTCATTGCCATGAAAAAGCTGCCACCATCAACAAAGACCCCTCCCTTCCCCATTATAATCTCTTCCTCCCTCTTCTGTCAGGCAGAAGATACATAAGACTAAACACACGTACCAACAGGTTCAAGAACAGCTTCTTCCTCATTGTTATTAGTCTTCTGAATGTGCCTCTTAAATTTCAAATCTAATGCGAATCTTGCTTGTTGCGCACCTTCTTTGACAATAGACAATAGGTGCTGGAGTAGGCCATTCGGACCTTCGAGCCAGCACCACCATTCATTACGATCATGGCTGATCATCCACAATCAACATCCTGTTCCTGCCTTATCCCCATAACCCTTGATTCCACTATCTTTAAGAGCTCTATCCATCTCTTTCTTGAAATATCCAGAGGGTTGGCCTCCGTTGCCTTCTGGGGCAGTGCATTCCATATATTCACCACTCTCTGGGTGAAGAAGGTTTTCCTCAACTCTGTTCTAAATGACCTACACCTTATTTTTAAACTGTGTCCTCTGGTTCTGGACTCACCCATCAGCGGAAACATGCTTCCTGCCTCCAGAGTGTCCAATCCCTTAATAATCTTATATGTCTCAATCAGATCCCTTCTCATCCTTCTAAACTCAAGCGTATACAAGCCCAGTCGCTCCAATCTTTCGACATATGATAGTCCCACCATTCCAGGAATTGGCCTTGTGAACCTACGCTGCACTCCATCAATAGCAAGTATGTCCTTCCTCAAATTTGGAGACCAAAACTGCACACAATACTCCAGGTGTGGTCTCACCAGGGCCCTGTACAGCTGCAGAAGGACCTCTTTGCTCCTGTACTCAATTTCTCTTGTTATGAAGGCCAGCATGCCATTAGCTTTCTTCACTGCCTGCTGTACCTGCATGCTTGCTTTCATTGACTGATGTGCAGTTGTAACTTTGTATTCCTCGCTCTGTTCAATCTCCCAATCATCTTTGTATGTTGTGTATTGCCTGTATTGTACACAAAACAAAACTTTTCACTGTACTTAGGTACATGTCACAATAATAAATCAAATCAAATCCAGTAAAACCCTGGTTAGACCCCACTTAGAACCATAGAGTGGGAAACAAAACCCTTCGGTCCAACCACTCCATGCTGACCATAATTCCAAATTAAACTAGGTCCACCTGCTTGCACTTGGCCCACATCTCTCCAAACCTTTCCTATTCACATATCTATTCAAATGCTTTTAAATGCTGCGATTGTGCCCGCATCCACCACTTCCTCAGGATGTTCATTCCACATGTGAATCACCCTTTGAATAAAAACTTTGCCCCTCACATCTAGAAATCCCTCATTCTAGGGAAAAGACACCTCTTATTAATCCTATCTATACCCGTCATGGTTTTATAAACCTCTATAAGGTCACCTCTCAACCTCCTAAGCTCCGGTGAAAAAAAACCACAGCCTATCCATCTTTCTTTAAAACTCAAACCTTCCATACCCAGCAACATCCTGGTAAATCACTTTTGAACCCTCTCCAGCTTCGTAATATCCTTACAATAACTGGGTGACCAGAACTGTGTTCAGAGTTAGCCTCACCAATGTCCTGTATAACCTCAACATGACATCCCAACTTCTATATTCAAAGGACTGAGCAACAAAGGTGTGTGCTAAACGCCTTTTTAACCACACTGTCTATATGTGATGTAAAATTTAAAGAATTATGTACCTGAACTTCTAGGTCCCACTGTTCTACAGCACTACCCAAGATTCTACCGTTAATTGTAGAAGTCCTATCCTTGTTTGTTGTACCAAAATGCAAAACTTCACGTTTATCCACATTGAACTCCATCCGCCATTTTCTTTAGCCCATTAACTGTTATTGGGGTAGAAAGACCAAATAATTCACTCAACACCCAGGAGTTCACTTCCAACATCAAAGAGTTCATTGAAATTATACCAGTGCGAAGAAAATTCAGAGAAGTCTTCTCAGAGCAAAGGAAAACATACATTTTTATACACCTGCTTCATCCCACCTTTAACATTTACAAACCAATCATATTATTAATTAATTACATCATATCACCGAATAGCTAGAAATAAACTAGGTTTGTGGTCAACTCCTGGTTTTCCATGGCCTCGTGATGTTTCCTAACTCTCTTATCTACCTTCTTGGGGCCTTTCACAAGGGACATTGTAATCAAGTACATCCCTGCCCAGACATTTGCTATCTGCATCATATTAACTGGCATTTAATTAGATATTTGCCCTATCACTTAAGGACCTTTTAAATTCCTTATTAACCTCATTACGGGAAATCTATATCTATGATTATTTGAAGGATGTTAATATTATAACAGATTGATTAAATAATTCAAGACAGATTAACGAATTAAACATAGTGCAAAATGTTCTCATCAATGTCTTATATATAAACAACTGCAGCTGCATATTCTATTTCAGTTCTGTTACCTTAGGTCTACAGAGCTACTTTTGTTCTTCTTGTGAAGACTATGTTAATATTTTCCCAAGCTCTCGAACGACTGTTGGCCATGTTCTGCTGCATTAGCTATGGGCAGCCAACAGACAATTTGTGCTGCTCAGTCATGGGCATCCCTAACATGATCATGATCCCCTTTAAATCTTTGAACCTCTTTCACTGTCTACTATGCCACAAACTTTGGTGTCATCTGAAAACTCACTAACCATGCTTTCTATATTCCCATTCAAATCATTTATATAAATGACAAACAAAAGGGGACCCAGAGCTAAAATAGTATCAGAGATAATGGGAACTGCAGATGCTGGAGAATTCCAAGATAATAAAATGTGAGGCTGGATGAGCACAGCAGGCCAAGCAGCATCTCAGGAGCACAAAAGCTGACGTTTCGGACCTCTCTGATGAAGGGTCCAGGCCCGAAACGTCAGCTTTTGTGCTCCTGAGATGCTGCTTGGCCTGCTGTGTTCATCCAGCCTCACATTTTATTATCTTGGGACCCAGAGCTGATCCCTTTGGAACACTGCTGGTGACAGGCCTCCAGACTGAAAAACAACCCTCCAGCACCACCCTCTTGTCTTCTGCCGTTAAGTCAATTATACACTGAATTGACAAGTTCATTCTGAATCCCACGTGACTTAAATTTAATAATTAGTCTACCATGCAGAACCTTGTTGAAGGCTTTACTAAAGTTCAAGTTAACAATATCTACTGCTCTGCCCTCGCCAATCATTTTAGTAACTTGCTCAAAAAACTCAATCAAGTTTTTCAGACATGATTTTTCTCGCGTAAAACCATGCTGACTATCCCTAATCAATGTTTGCCTCTCTAAATATCTATAAATCCTATCTTTAAAATCACCTCTGTTAAGAATGCCCATATTTAAGAGATATGAGATGGCTGGCAGTTAAGCTGCCCCTCTAGCCCTGCAGAATATGGCTGACAAGTGGATAAACAGAATTACAGAGTCATTCATCTCCTGATTCCTCATAGCCTGTCCCACCATCTACAAGGTACAAGTCAGGAATGGATGGAATCCTCCTCACTTGCCCTGGATGGATGTAGCTCCAACAACACTCAAGATGCTCGACACCCATCCAGGTCAAAGCAGCCCCCTTGATTGGCACCGCGTCCACAAACCTACTCCTTCCACCACTGACGCTCAGCAGCAGCAGTGTGCATTATCGGCAAGATGCAATGCAGAAATTCACTGAAGATCCTCAAACAGCACTTCCATCTAGAAAGACAAGGGCAGCAGATACATGGGAACACCACCCCCTGGAAGTTCCCCTCCAACCACTCACCATCCTGACTTGGAAATATATCACCGTTCCTAACATCACCTCTTGTTGTCATTAGCTACCGCTTTCACAAAGGATGATGACAGGTGAACTGTAAGTGCTGGCACCGGATCCACTGAAGATTTTCCCAATGCACTGAATCTGTGTGGGAAGAATCCTCAAACTTCTAGCTCTCATTTCTTTTCATAATCCTCAGCGTTCACAGTTTCCTCACAATCAGTCCTGGCATCAGGCTGAAGAATCTTCTGCTGTGATTTGTGGATTAGTTTCTGGCAGTTCAATGCAGTTGTAGAGGAACAGGTGATAGAGGGAAGTGAGCAGAGGACAAGAACGAGAGTCTTAAAAGTGGGGCATTGCTGTGTAGGAGAGTGAGCACATGGGGGTGATTTATGATTGAGACTTTGTGCAGGTTGGGATTCTGGCAACAGTTTGCGATGAGTTTAAGTTTCTGTAGGGCCAGAAAATGACAGGAAGGACAGGACAACATTTGAGTTGCCAAATCTTTAAATAACACAAGGCATGGACGAGGATTTCAGCAGCAAAATGTCAAATCTGCAATTTTTGTTTTTAAAACTTCTTGCCAATGACATTCTTTGCCCACTCACTGTGGAAGCTGTGAAACTGAAGCAGCCAAAACGGAGATGGGGACAGAACAATAGGTGGGATGACGGAAGCATCAGCAACTAGCTACAGATGATCAAACCAACAATGGAAAAGATCAAATCATCACGTTCATAGTTATGAAAGTCAGTGACAAAAATCAGTCAGAAAATCGTTCTTTGGGAAACCAGAAGAAAATACATTGCTTCCAAGGTCAGTTGGAAATATAGAGTGTTTAATTTATCTATAAGTAAAACTGAAAGAAGAAAATAAACTCCATTCAGTGGAAGAAGATAATAAATCTCCTGCAGCTTTTCCTCTTCCTGAGAATGCCCCTCAATGAATTACCAGCAGCCTGAATCCCTGTAAATTCCTACCTGCAGGAGCTCAACTTTTTCTGTCATTTCTGAAAGATCCAAAAGGCAGAATCCGTGAGAAAGAAATTGATACAGATGACATGGAGCAAACACAGGATAAGCATCCCATTTTCTTTTACATCTACCTAACTAGTAGAACAGAAGGAGGCGCTAATTAAAATATAATGCCTTGCAAGGAGATCTCACAGGGGCAGAGGAATTATTGTATTTTGGGCTTTGGAGGAGAAATTACACGTGATGCTTTGAAATTTGAAGGACACCTCCTTCCCAAAGTACAAAATAAAGACAATCACCTTTTATAGTTGAACCAAAGTCTAGATCAAGTTGACATCAGCAGCACTGTGGGTACTTGAAGTGAACATGTCTGGAAAATAGTTTTTAGAATTAAAGTCTTGGATGAAACTAAGCAAGTGCCCTCGCACATATGAAGCATTGTTTCTGAATTTGAAGGAAGGGTAAAACAGAAAATGGAACACCAAGCACGTGAAAAATCCTCACCCCAGATGATCTATTACAAACCTTTCAGAAGAAGAGTTCATCAACTGGTTGCATATACTTTGTAGATGGTTGAGGAATTTGCTTCATACTGGAAGATTCTTTTATCCTTACATATTACAGTGTTACCCAAAGACTGTTGGATAAAGTTACCAACAGAAATTGTATCAAGGCATTCTGCAATACAGCAAATGTCACATTTGAGACCGATGAATCCCGATCTCTTCACATTCAAGTTACAAAGTGAAACAGCTGGAAGTGTTCCCTAGAACATGGCTAAGCTATTTAGGAGCTGGAGGATGTCCCAATAAGACCAGGTCTTCTGGAAAGCCACAGTGAAACAGTTCAGGATGCAGTTGTTTACATCATTGGCTATTTAAGTGAAGAAATAACGCCAGACATCCATACTGCTTTCCTTGCTACAGCAGAAGATCCCAAGCAAACAAACCAAAATCAACCAAAGTCACAAGTCCCTAATAAACCAAAGCAAACACTGGAAAATGCAGTAAACGTGGCTTATATGGTTTCACCACAAATACTGGTTAAAAAAGCATCATTCTCACATGTGGAGAAATGAAAATAACTTCTGCTGGCTTTCCACTGGCTCTTCCGGATCAAATGCTAAGGGTGAATTTGTAGCAACGTCTTGTGATAGCGTGAAGACAACTGAGAGTTTATTTGAATATGAGACAACAGTTCAACAATATGCACATGACTTGCGACCAGAACAGCCCAAATTCACTGAGGAATCATTCAGAGGGGGAAAAGAAATGAACGAAGATCCAGACCTGAACCGACAAAGTGAAGAAAGTAACTATACAGCTTCTGATTCACTGATGGACTGCCTAGAACTTTCTCTGTTATTGGAGGACTTCCATGAAAGTGAGAAGATGATGGACATGCAAGCAGATAAATTCCAATACCATTTTTCCCACATTTCCACTTCCCAGCCCATTGGCAAACACCTGGTAAAATTCAGTTAAACACTTTTTTAAATACCTGTGAAACCATTAAAGCCTCCTTACCTCAGTTGTTGACATCACTGCTGATGGATGGCTGGACATCCTCTGGACTCGACAGTAGATTGAGGTCACCATTGGTAAAGGGGGAAATCATGTCAGAAATTGCTAGGTCACTTTGGGATACATTCTTTGAGGTCAGAGTTATTACACTGATTTTAAAATTTAGCTCAACATGTAGATCTTGCTCTTTTCACTGTCCACACTCTGTTTTCCATCCTTTTTGCATGAGGGACCATATTCCAAATTGTTTTCCATTCAAAGAACTAATGAGAATTCAGCAAGATAAATTACTGGCACAATCTTAAACATGAATTTCAAAGTAAAAGTTGCAGTTTGAAACAAACAAACCTCTCGCTGAACAAAAATAAAATCAAAGCAATGAATCAATAACACTAAAAAAAGAGTAATTGACTAAAAAGATCATTAACATGTACCAAACAGGAACGCCAACTGAAAAAAACCTTCCTTGCCTCTAAAGGAGATCTAGATAGACAGAGCGAGACAGAGAGAGAGAGAGAGAGAGAGAGAGAGAGAGGCTAAATCCAAGGTCCTGGTCACAGGATAAGGGGCCAAGAGACCAGACATATGCTAGTTAGTTCAATCAGCATCAGCCTTGCTGTGTAACACATTTCGAGTTAGTGTTTGCAAAGTTCATACCTGAGATGATTGCTATTTAGCCTGATTTTTCCTCCTTTCCCAGCTCTGTGGGGAGAGGTTTCTCTCACATTCTCACACAAGTTGTTTCCTGCTTTCAAATACAAACTCACTCTCTCGCTTGCACATTTTTCTCACATGCATATGCCCTCTCTCACTCTCACATACACACAGACAGAGACATGCCCCTCTGGCCTAGGTGCCCATTCTACCATTTGTCCCTCTACACACCTACCTGCGAACTTTGAGCCTTTTACCATCCACTGCCCAGCTCTTGTCTCCAGGCCTCATCTTAAAGAAACTGTTCACTGCAGCACTGATTGCTGCTTCTTCAGTCGCACAATGATTCTCTCTCACCTTTCTGCTGATCAGTTCACTACTAAGCCCATCAGCAACTAACGTGGGAGAGAAATGGCCTGTCAGGGTGGAGCAGCTCAATGCAGATCCGTCACTTCCACAAACTGGACTTGTCTGTCAATCAGATAGAGATGCATGACAAACTGGACATTGGCCCCCGCGTGCTGTGTGCCGCTGCGTACCAATCATGTTGAATAAATTAATGGAAGTGATCAGAAAGCAGGCCTCTGGTTTAAGGAAGGTTTAATCAAATTTTTCCGACATAATCTGCCAATATTATTCTAGAATTAGTATTCTTCATATGTAATACTAATAATCTTTAGCTTTTAGGGAAGTACAGGTCTATTTAGGTGTAGTGAACCACTTAAGACTGATTGTTATACAGTGACCACTTAGAAGACACTCCCACATATAATACAGAAAACTTTAATCAGTTGGTAACAAATTCTGCAGAGGAAAGCATCTGAAAAATATAACACTCTTTAGAAACAGCTGCCTGCTGGGGAGCATATGCACATTTAATTAAAGACTAGTTGTGAAATTGGTAACAAACTTATCAATGAGAAAACAGTGGAGTTATATGGAAAAATGAACTTATTTTATCAGTTACAGCTGGCATCGATATCATGCTCTAACATTGTAAAGCACCCCAAGACTTCTCACACAAGGAGGATATGCAGTTAGGGAGGGCTATAGGAATGGAACAGGTTGCAGAAATAATGAGGAGCTGCAGTAGGTCAAGAAGACTGGGAGATTCATAGAATTTGGAGTTCATGCGGATTTGGAGGGTTTTGAATGGGATGTAGAAATCAAGAGAGTTAAGACCAAGCTGAGATGTGAAAAGAACAATGAGAATCTTGAATGTGAGGCTTTGCAGAACCAGATGCCAATGTGGATCATTGAAGCCATAGCTGATGAGTGAAGGAAATGCTCTAGGATGCAGGGAACAGTGTTTTGGATGGTCATTCCACCCAACCTACACATCTTTGGGCAGTCAGATAAACTGATGCAATCCAAAGATGATCAAAGCCATAGGGAATCGAGTCCAAGTGATTGGCAAAAGGATTAGAGGGGATTTGAAAAGCATATTTTCCAGCATAGGTCTGCTCAGGAACCCTCTCAACCTGAAAATGAAAAGTCAGAAATTTTAATTGGATTGAGAGAAATCTGAATATTCATTGAAGTACCAACGTAGCAGAATAAAAGCTGGAAAATGGGAAATAGCTCACTGGTTTTGCAAAGTTTCACATTTAAAATTCTCATCTTTGTTTTCCAATCCCATCAAAAACTAGAGTTTTTTTATGGTTGGCACACAGTATGTAAAGATGTGGTCCTAGAAATAGTTAATCTGTTGGTGGCCACCTTTCAAGATTCTGTAGACCCTGAAGCAGTTCCTACAGATTGCAGGTCAGCTAACGTAACCTCACGATTTTAAAACGGAGGTAGAGAGAACACAGTGAGTGACACACCAGTTAGCCTGACATTTGGTAGTAGGGAAAAACTGCAGATGCTGTAAATCAGGATCAAAAGCAAAGTTGCTGATAAAGCTCAGCAGGTTTGGCCGCACCTGTGAAGGAAAAAACAGAGTTAACGCTTCAGGTCCGGTGACCCTTGCTCAGAACTGGTAGTAGGGAAATGCTGCAGTCTATTGTGAAAGATTTAATAACATACTGTTTGGAAAACAGTGACAGGTTTGGACCGAGTCAGCTTGGATTTCTGAAAGGGAAATCATGCTTTACAAATCTACTGGATTTTTTCGAGGATGTAACTAGTAGATTTGATAAGGGGAAGTCAGTGGATGTTGTTTGTTTGGACATTCAGAAGGCATTCCATAAGGTCCCACACAATGGCTTTGCATGCTGAATTAAAGCACATGGAACTGGAGTAGTGTATTGACAAAGATAGAGAACTGGTTGGCAGAGGAATCAAAATAAGAATAAATCCTTTGGATTGGAAGCTAGCTAATGTAACTGACCCCACTACTTTTAAAAGAAAGGAAGTAGAGACAACAGGGAATTACATATTCGTTAGCCTGGCATTGGCAGTGGTGAAAATGTGAGAGGGTCTTTTCGCAAGTGGCAAGCTGTTCTGGGGTGGTGGAGGGGTGGGGGGTGCTGAATGCTAGGACCCCAGCTATTCACAATACATATTAATGTTTTAGATGAGGGAAATAAATATAACATTTCCAAGTTCGCAGTTGACACAAAGCAGGGTGGGTGGGTGAATTTGTGAGGAAGATTCAGAGATGTTTTAATGAAATTTGAACAACTTGAGTACATGGGTAAATACATGGTAGATGAAGTCTAATGTGGATAAATGTGAGGTTCTCTACTTTGGTAGCAAAAACAGGAAGGCAGATTATTGGCTGAATGGTGGTAGATTGGAAAAGGGGAGGTGCAATGGGAGTGGGTGTCCATGTATAGCAGTCGCTGAGGGTAAGAATGCAAGAGAGCAGGTGGTAAAAAAGGCAAATGGTGTATTCGCTTTCATAGTGAGAGGATTTGAGTATAGCAGCAGGGATGTCTTGCTAGAATTTTTATAGGGCACGAGTGAGACCGCACCTGGAATATTTTGTGCAGTTTTGGTCTCCTTATCTGAGGAAGGCTGTTCTGGAGGGACTGCAACAACAGTTTACCGGCTTGATTCCAGGGAATGGCAGGACTGGCGTATGAAGAGACTGAATCAGTTATGATAATACTAATAGTATTCCTGGGATGCAAAGGCTACCCTATGAAGAAAGATAGAGTACAATCGGCCTCTATCTTTGGTAGTTGAATAGAATGGAAGATGACCGAATTGAAATGTATAAAATTGTCACAGGTAGGGAGGCTACTCCCTTCCAGCCCTCCACAACTACCTAACATGGGTCAGGAATTTTAACTAAGTTAAACATTCACTAATCTAACTAAGGTAATACTCTCAGGATAAGAGACTGAGAATCTTTGGACCTCTCTACCTCAGAGAGCAGTGGATGTTCAGTCAGTGAGGAAATGGACGATTGTGGGTGAGAGACTTTGAATGCCAGTGAACAGTGATGAGGGCAGAGTCAAAGAATTCACATTCAACTTCCAGAGTAATAGCACCGAGCATGTGGCAACAGGGAAACCCAATGAAAGTGTTTATTCCGTTCTCATGTCTACTGCGGTTTTCAAGAAAGAAAAAGAGAAAAGTGAGGGCAAGACATTCCATTTAATCGGGAAAAGGGAATTAATGGGTGCCATCAATGTAGGAATGCCTTGTAAATGTCTGCCAGAGAAGACCCATTTCGAAGTGATATTTTACCGGCTTAAAGGTGAGGTATGCTATTGGGATGAGGACTCTTCAGGCAAGCAGTGTGTTGTATTCTGTGTCAAGAGCACTGGAAAGACAGGAGGCCCACTTCGTACAGGTTCGAAACGTATCATCAAGTGTGGGTCTCTGCGAAAAGACGGACATGACGTGCGTTTATGCTTTTCAAGGTGAGACCATTCGAGAGGCTCTGTGCAAGGACGGGAGGTTCTTATCCATCATTGAACAGAATGTATGGAGCCTTGTCGAAGGGCACAGATGTTTGCAGTTCACACTCACTGTCAATGACCTCCATGATAAATGTTTTGAAGTTCAAGTGAGCAATGAAAACTATAAGGCAAGAAACAAGAATGATGATAATAATGAAAATGCTGGCCCCAGGGAGAGACAGGAGCAGAACAGTGTGCCAGGAGAAGGGAATACACTGCATTGTAAGCTGGGAAAGCAGGTTGATGAATATTTAGGAAAGCAAAAAGGCAAGAAGCATGTCCTTAAAAAATGGAATCTGCTCAAGAAAGAATTTGGGAAGATCACAGCTGATGGAGTTCCCATTACAGTCTATGAAATGCTAGTGCGATTGAGTGAGTCTGTTGGATTTGTTAAATGGGATAACAACGGGAATCAAGGCTGTGCCACTTGCTTTTACCTTGGTAATAGTTACATTCTGACATGTTGCCACGTGGTGAAGATGATGGTAGGAGATGGTGTGCCTGACAATGATTGGAAGACCATTATAGAGAAGGCCATGACAATAAACTTCTGCTATAAAGAGAAGCAGCAGCCTGTCAGTGGCTGGTATAACATTGAACCGTGGTTTGAAGTGTATAACTCAAAACTTGACTACGCAGTGCTTAGATTGAAGATCCCCAATAGTCAGCCATCTGTTCTACCTTCAGGTTTGTGGCAAACCAAAAACTGCCCTCCTTGGAATGGAATGGTCTACATTATAGGTCATCCCGATGATGGTCACAAATCCTCTGACACTTGTTTCATTATCCCTTTTCAAAAGAGAAATATTCAACGCTACATGCAGGTTTTCATGAAATACACTTTCACAGAAATCCAAAGTTCAGACAGGATCACCTACAACAGCTGCTTTTTTAATGGTGCCTCCGGATCCCCTGTGTTCAATTCCTCTGGTGAGCTGGTGGCAATGCACGCTGCAGGATATGAATATGAAATTGGCACTGAGAGAAACAGCGTGATCGAATATGCTCCAACCATTAAAGCCATCACAGATCACATGAAGATTCATCATCCAAGATTCGACATTACTTACCAAGTTCATACCCAGGATGACCAGAACATCCCGTTCAATAATGAAGCAGACATTCTAATGGATGTTGAGTAAAAGGAAGAGAAGCAGAGAATCCAATAAACTCTTAAAAGACTGCCTGCCATTCAATATGATCATGTTTGATCATCCAGTTTTGTATCCTGTTCTCTGCATTGTCACCATACTCTGATCTCTTTTATCCAAAGAGCTATGTCTAACTCCTTCTTTCACACATTGATGTTTTTACCTTGTTTGCTTTCTTAGACAGAGAATTTCGTAAGCTCACCACTCTCTGGGTGAACAAATTTCACTTTATCTCTCTCCTAAATGGCCGACCTCATATCCTTCACTGTGACTCTTGGTTCTGGGCTCCACAGTCACTGGGAACATCCTGCCTGAATTCACCCTGTCTTGCCTTGTTAGAATTTTATAGGTTTCTGTGAAACTCCTGCCTAATTCTTCTAAATTCCAGTGAATATAGTCTTAACCAATCCAGTTCCTCTTCATACATATGTCATGTCATCCCTGGAATTAGTCTGACAAAAATTCTCTGTCTACTTTCCAAACAACGTCCCTTTTTGTTTCTTTTTGTTCATTTTCCCCTTCCACTTTAATGTGCTGCTTGATCCATAGCTCTCTGACCAAGCTACAGTCACGCACTGTCAAAACAGGAAGCTATTTAGCCCGTCGAGACCATGTCAGCACTCTGCAGGGCGATCCAAACATCCTCTTCCCCTCTTACATCCATGTAGATCTGAAAGTTTATTGTCCTCAAGTGCTTTTCCAACAGTCTTTTTAAAATCACTGGTCACTTCCACCTCTACTGACCTTACAAACTGCAGGTACCAGGTCAGTTAAAAAAAAAGGAAGTCAAAGTTTCCATAGCCCCGAAGGACCATAGGCTGCTCTCTCAATTAAAGACAGATGACTGGTAATGATTTAACCACAGCAGTATCAGTCACTTGTTCAACATTCAAACAAAGTCTTCACCTACTCCCTACATCTTGATTCCATAACCTTATTGTTGTAAGGAGAAATATCAGAGTAGTTTTAACTCCTATGTGCCTTAGCACAAGCGAGCTTCATTCAGAGTTCTGTTACTACTTATGTGGGAGAGGCCAGGGACCACTCCAAATCTGGCTTTCACATAGGGCACAGTTCCTTTCTTAATTATAGTTCAGATGCCACTGGGTCAATGGCATTCTGAAATCCCCAGAGAAATACAACATCTTTACACCTTTCACATTGCAATAATTACATGCAACATTTTGTCATTGTTAACCACATCTACCTAATCTGTACATTCAATTCAGTGGACACATAATCAGTGACAGACAGCTCTATGGACAGCCGTAGATCCTCCCATAATCACATGATGCCGACCAGATACCTCCATCATCTGTCTTTGGGATCTTAGAATACTTCTGACAGTTATAGTCCTTCCGAGACATTTTGTCAGCTGCACCATATTATTTACCATTACTCCAAAGTGTTGTTTTCCAGTAAAACTCTTCCAAATTCTCTACTAACTTTAGTATGGCAGGTTAGAAAGGATAGTACTTTCTACTAATTGTCATAAAGTCTTTAAAGTCAATTCTAATTAAAGTTCTAATTAATTTCATCTTATCCAGTATGTCTATACAGAGACTACTAGTCTAGCTGTGAACATCCGCTGTATGTAACTGTCAGATTCTTTTGGCCATCTTGTATTCGCTAAAAAAAGCCCAAGCGGCCATCTTATTAACTTTAGTCCTGGGCTGCTACAAAACTTATTATGCTCCCTAATGAACAGGTTTTCTTTGTCAATTTTTTTTAAACCTGTCAGAATCTGACTTCTATCAGATAGCGCCTCAAGTTCATTTCAGGAGCGAGGGAATACTGCAGCGAGTAACTTACCGTCTTACTCCCTAGAGCCTGTCACAAGGCACAAATCAGGAATGTGATGAAATACTCCCCACTTGCCTGGAGTAGTGTAACTCAACAACATGAAGGAACCAGCCAGGACAAAAGTGCCTGTCTGATTAGCACCACATCCATAAACACTCACTCCCTCCACAACCAACATTCAGTAGCAACAGTGTGTACTATCTACAAGGTGACCTGCAGAAATTTAACAAGGCTCTTTCACTGCTTCCAAACCCACAACCAAAGACCCACAAACCACAACAATCAAAACTAAAGAACTGATCGTGACCTCAGAAAAAAAGGAGTAGAACATGCTTCCATCCACATTAATGGAACTAAGGTTGAGAGGGTAGAGAGCATCAAGTTCCTCAGAATGATGATAACCAACAGCCCATCCTGGACCTCCCATGTAGATGAGATGGTCAAGAATGGACAAAACACATCGTCTCCATCAGCTGGCTCAGGGAACTTGGCATGTCCATAAGGACCGCAACCAACTTCTGCAGATTCACCGTAGAAAGCATATCAGCCGGGTGCACAACAGCTTGGTATGGTAACTGCTCTGCCCAGGATTGTAAGAAACTACAGAAGGTGGCATGCACAGTCCAGACCATCATGGAAGCCAACCTTCCATTCATGGATTCCATTTATGTGGCTCACTGCAACGAAAGGCTACCAACATCATCAAAGACTCTTCGCACCTCGGTAATGATCTCCTACAAACTCTTCCAACAGGCAGACGATACAGAAGCCTGAACACACACACACCAAACGTTTCAGGAACTGCTTCTTCCCAGGCATTATTAGACTGATTAATGGACTCTCTTGTCTCAAATAATGCTGATTCTGCGAACGTTGATCTCAGCTAGTGCATGCCCTGTGCAATGTAATCTGTTTGCCGCTGTCTGAGTTTTTTGATCTATACATTCTTGCTTGCTATGATCAGCCTGTACTGCTCATAAACAAAGCTTTTCACTGTACTTGGGTACACATGACAATAAATCAATCAGCTCCATCTCGAAGGACAATAGCAGCAGATACATAGGAATAACAGGCCTGGCAAGTTCCCCGACAAGATACTCACCATCCTGACGTGGAGCTATTTCGCTGTTCCTTCAATGTCACTGGGTCATAATCTTGGAATTCTGCCCCTGACGGCATTGTGGGTGCCATTTTTAGCCAAGGCTATTTCATATCCTCTCTTTGCCTTCCTGATCTCCTTTTTAAGAATATGCCCACACACAGCACTGGGCTGCAGCAGTTCAAAAACGCAGCTTACTACCACCTTCTGAAGGGATGGGCCATAGGAACCCACATCCTGAGTGAATAAAAACTTGTTTCAAGGAGAACTGCCTCAGTTTTTCCAATCTGAGCTTGCAGTAAGGTGTACCATAAGCACCTGAAATATCGTGTGCAACAAATCCTGTCGACCCTCTTAAGGTTTGCCTTCCTAACATCTGGGGGATTGTTCAAAATTTGGATTCATTCATTATCAGTGGGTCAAAATCCTGAAATTTCACTCCCCAACAGCACAGAGGGCGTACCTGTACTAGTTCAACAGCAGTGCTTCAAGATGGCAGCTAGCCATCACAAGCAAGGACAGAGACAAATAACAAATCCTGACCTTGTCAGTGACTCCTATGTCCCCTGAAAAAATGTTTTGAAAAGATATGCTTTACTAAGTAGTTGTTGTCTTTCCATGCCAATGTTAAAGAATGTTCTAGAAATGACCCTTTACATCCAAATCATATATAAAGCATCCTTGAGAAAGAAGACTTTGTATCATCCTCCAGTCTGCAAAACCATCGCCCACTATCTTCCGTTTTTAAACCAACCTTCATCCAAACTGACATTGAACTTCCTAATCCATGAGCCGCGATCTTAATGAGTCTGTGAAGTAGTATCTTTTGGAAAACTTTCATGAAATCCATAGAGATAGCATTCACCACATTTCCTTCACTAAGCCTTGTTGTTTCATCAAAAAATAATCAGATTAATTAAACATGTTCTACTTTTTACAAGTCCATGCCTATTACTCAAATCTCATCAAATCCCCATTTCTAAAAACATTACCTGGTGTTGATGTTAAACCGGCTGGCCTATAGCGAACCATGAATGGTCATTCTTGATTAACTGTAGCACATTTTGCAATTTCCAACACTCTGGAATTGCCGTGTCTCCACTCTGACTTCCTTTACCAACTTGGGACTTCCAACAACTTACCCTCCACCAAAGTCAGGCTCATGTCCATAGCTCCCAGACCTCTCCTTACATCCCTTCTTAAACATTAGCCACTCTCCATTCATCTGGCACCTGCCCCGTAGTTATCGATAATAGAAATATTTCTGCAAGGGGCCCCACAATTTCCTCCCTAACTTTCCACAAAATGTGGAGATACACTAGATCAGGTCCCAGAGATTTATTCAACTTTATGTTTTCTAAGACCTCCAGCACTTCCTTCTTCTGATGTGAACTGTTTTTAAAACATCAGAATTTATTTTCCTGAGGTCTCTAGCTCCCATTTCTTTCTCCATAGAAAAAACTGATGCAAAATATCTATTTCACTCTCTCCCATCTCTTGAGGTTCAATACGAAGACAACCTCATTGATCTTTAAGGGGCTCTACTCTGTTTATTTGCTCCCTTGCTCTGAGTATACCTGTTGAATCACTTTGCATTATCCTTAACCTAATTTGCCAAGGCTATTTCATATCCTCTCTTTGCCTTCCTGATCTCCTTTTTAAGAATATGCCCACACTTTTTACATTGCTCAAGTGATTAATTTGAACCCAGTTGTCTATTATCTAATATATGATTTTTTTTATTCTTGACTAGAACTTCAATATTTTTATTTATCCTTTGTTATCTAATCCTAACAGTCTTTCCTTTCACTCTAACAGGAACACAATGCCTCTGATCTTTCATTGTCACAGTTTCGGAAGTCTCACATTTATCAGACTGTGAACAGCCTACTCCAATCAACTTTTGAAAGTTCTTGTCTCATACCATTAAAATTTGCCGTCCTCCAATTGAAAACTTTAATTTTGATGGAAGTCTTATCTTTTTTCATAACTGTTGTACAAATGGAATTATGATCACTAGACCCAAAGTGTTCTCCTGCTATCACTCCAGTCACTTGCCCAGTCATATTACCCAAGAGAAGGTCACGTTTTGCTCCTTCTCTGGTAGGAACATTTAAATATTGATAAAGAAAATTTTCTTGAATACATTTAACAAATGCTTAACCATCCAAACCTTTAACACTTTGGTAGTCTCAGTCAAATTTTGGAAAATTAAAATCACCTACTATTACAACCCATTATTCTTACATCTCTCTATGTATTTGTTCCTCAATTTCCTTCTGACTATTGTGAGGTCTATAGTACAATCCCATTAAGGTGATCATTCTTTTTTTATTTCTAATATCAATCCAAATACTTTCACTGGACGATTTTTCACAAAAATCTTTGTTACAGCAGTAAGGTCTTCTTTAACCAAAAAAGTCACTCGCCCTTCTCTTTTGCCTCTTTCTATCCTTCCTATAGCACCTGAAGCCCAGAACATTGAGCTGCCAGTCCTGTCCATGTCTCAGTCAAGTTTCTGTAATAGCTACGACATCCCAATCCCATGTTTCCAAACATATCCTGAATTCATCAGCCTTACCCATGAGACTCCTTGCATTGAAATAAATGCAATTTAATCCTTCAGAGTTAGTTCATTCTCTGACTTTCTCTTGTAAGTCTTTCCTGATTAACTTGTTCTTTTCAGATTCAATACCATCCTCATCTATCTTTCTGTTTACTCTGCTACTTAGGTCCATCCACACCACGCCTCCTCTTTCTGACAGTTTAGTCTCCCTTATCAAAATTAGTAAATCTTCCCACAAGGATATCAGTCCCTTTCCAGAACAAGTGAAACCCATCCTTTTTGAACAAGTCTTCACAATCCCAGATGAGATGCCAAAGATACAAGAACCTGAATCCCTGAACATTACACCACCTCTTCACCCATTGATTTATCTCCTTTGCCTTTTTATACTTCTCCTCATTTAAGTTTTGCATCCGGGGTAAATCAGTTGGATCTTGTTGACTATGAGGCCATTGATTTGGGTTGTTAACCTGGGACAATCAGCAAAGCCCTGGCTGACCAATATAAGGGAAATTTAGAATCCCCTCAGTTCAGGTGACTGACCTGAGGGTTGGTTACGGTCAGTGTACTGTGTATAAGTAAATAAAGAGTCGCAAACCATTTCAACTCCCCACTCCCCCCACCCCCCAACTCCTCGGACGACATGTCCATCCTGGGCCTTCCGCATTGCCACGATGATGCCACCCGAAAGATGTAGGAACAGCATCTCACATTTCATTTGGGAACCCTGCAGCCCAATGGTATCAATGTGGACTTCACAAGCTTCAAATTCTCCCCTTCCTGGACCACATCCCAAAACCAGCCCTCCCAGTCCCCACCTCCCTAACCATTCCTCCCACCTCAAGCCCCACCCCCATCTCCTATCCATTAAGCTCATCCCGACTCTTTGACCTGTCTGTCTCCTCTCACCCTATCTTCTCCTTTATCCATCTTCGATCCGCCTCCCCCTTTCTCCCTATTTATTTCAGAATCCCCTTCTCCTCCCCCATTTCTGAAGAAGGGTCTCGAGTCAAAACATCAACTTTCCTGCTCCTCTGATGTTGCTTGGCTGGCTGTGTTCATCCAGCTGTACACCGTGTTATCTCAGATTCTCCAGCACCGGCAGTTCCTACTATCTCTCTACCAATTAAAATTAATGTTTGGTTGAATTTCACCCAGTTCCCACAGAGGTCGATACCAGTGCAGCTGTATTTGTGGTTGTGGAACCTGTCTTTAACAAGACTCGCTTGGGACTCCAACACTTAAGCTTGTGCAAGACCTCAGCCAGACTGAGAATGCACACTGGGGAACCACTGCAGATCAAGGGTACAACTTTATTTCTGGTTGCCTGTGAGAAGCAGTTGATGCAGTTATTGCTGATGGTAGTAAAATGCTCAGGCCCAAGCCTATTGGGTTGGGATTGTTTGAGAAAGATTCACCTTGATTGGCTCAACACTTTTTTTGATGAGAAAATGGCTGCCTCAGTGACGTCCTAGTGAATTACTCAGGAATATTTCATGAAGGGCTTGGGACTCTCAAAAGAGCCAAAGCCATTTTATATGTTGACCAGGAAACAATTCTGAGATTTTGCAGAGCCCGCCCGATGTCATCAGCCTTGTGTGCAAAAGTAGAGGCTGAAATCAGGATATTGCAGAGCGAAGGAATCATCAAACTAGTGCACTTTGCAGAATGGGCAGCGCCAGTCATACTGATTGGGCTCAGTTCCCCTTTATGGTGATTTTAGGCAAACAGTGAACTACTTCTCACAGATGGACAAATACACGGTCCCTCACATACTGGACTTGTAAGCAAAGCTGGCGGAGCCATCCTTTACAAAGCTGGATGTGAGCCACGTCTACCTGCAATTGTAACTGGATGAGGAGTCCCAGAAGTACATTACAATTAACACCCAAAATAATTCATATCAAATACAATATTGCCATTTGGGGTATCATCAGCCTGTGCATTTTTCCAATGGATCGTAGAGAACATTTTACAACAGCCACCCCAGATTGCCATTTATCTGGATGACATGCTAATAATCAGGAAGACCAATAAAGAGCACTTGGAGAACTTGTACATAGTGCTTAAATGTTTCTGCTGGACAGGTATTTGCCTCGGAAGGGAAAAATGGGTGTTTCAGGTATCCCAAGTGACCTGCTTGGATTACAGAATTGACAAAACCACGTTAAACCCGTTGGAAGATAAACTGAGTGTGATCAAAGGAGCCCCAGCTCCCACATCTGTATTGGAGCTTAGGTCTCTGTTTGGTGAGTGAATTATTACAGAAAATTCACACGTAACCTGACCTGCCCCATCTTATCACCCTTACACCCACTACTGAAGAAAAGTCAGTCTTGGAAATGGTCACGTCGGCAAGAAATAGCCTTTAGGGAAGTGAAAAAGCAGCTATAATCTAAGGTGTTGGCCCACTATGATCCAAAGCGAGAGGTGGTGCTGACATGCGATTCCTCCCCATACGTTATCAGGGTAGTGTTAGCTCATCGGTGGCCCAATAGAGAGGGATGCCCAGTAGCTAACATTTTGTGGACTTTGGCTGATGCCAAAAGCCAATATGCCCAGATTGAGAAGGAAGGTTTGGCGGTCATCTTTGGTGTGAAGTTGTCATAGTAACAAATCACAAATCCCTACTGAAAGAAGAGAACGCAGTGCTGACCACAGCTCCTGGTAGACTTCTACAGCGCCGGGCCCTAATTCTCAGCGTATACAAGTTAGAACACCATCCAGGAAGTCAAAAGGCTAATGTGGATGCCTTGAGCTGCCTCACATTGGCATGTACTCCACCTGTGGTGCCTCTCTAGAACAGTCATTTTTATTTTTAAACTTCCTGGATACCGTTCCAGTTGCTGCGAACAGTATCTGATTGTGGACACAATGATCCTGTCCTAACGAAAGCGAGAGGTGGTGCTGACATGCGATTCCTCCCCATACGTTATCAGGGTAGTGTTAGCTCATCGGTGGCCCAATAGAGAGGGATGCCCAGTAGCTAACATTTTGTGGACTTTGGCTGATGCCGAAAGCCAATATGCCCAGATTGAGAAGGAAGGTTTGGCGGTCATCTTTGGTGTGAAGTTGTCATAGCAACAAATCACAAATCCCTACTGAAAGAAGAGAACGCACTCACTGTGGACTCACTGAGACCAAATCACCACAGAGGATGGCGTATTATTATGGGGAGCAAGGGTGATTGACCCGAGTAAAGATCACCAGCAGATACAAGCTGAACTGATTCCACCCTCGGGCAACTGTCTGTGTGGAGTTTGCACATTCTCCCTGTGTCTGCGTGAGTGTGGGTGCTCAGGTTTCCTCCCACAGTCCGAAGATGTGTACGGTAGTGGATTGGCCGTGCTAAATTGTCCCACAGTGTCCACAGGTGTTTAGGTTAGGTAGGTTAGATATGGGGAAATGCAGAGGTAGGGGAATGAGTCAGGCTGGGATGCTTTTCGGAGGAGTGTGGACTTGTTAGGCTGAATGATCTGTTTCCACACTGTAGGGATTCTGTGATCTGTGAACTGAATCAAGGTCATCTAGGGGTTTGCAAGATGAAGATATTAGAAAGAAGCTGTATCTGGTGCCGAAGGTTCGATGCTAACATAGCATTGGTGAGGAAGTGCCCAGCATGCTGACAAGGATAACAATTGGCACCAGTGGTGCCCCACGTTCTTGGGAATAGCCAGTTAAACCATGGACTCAGTTGGATGTCGGCAATGCCAGTCCTTTCATGGGCTCAATGTTCCTGGTCATTGCAGATGCCCATTCAAAGTGTTTGGACATGCCAAAGATTTGTTTGGCAAAACCTGGAATAATGTCTGAGAAGCTGCAAGCATCATTTGCAATACACTGACTCCCAGAAGTACTGACAATGGCATGTCATTTACCAGCAGGGAATTTCAACATTTCCCAAAGTCAAATGGCATTCGGCACATAAGGAGAGCTCCATATCATCCATCACCCAATGGTCTAGTGGAAAGAGCAGTCCAAATGTTGAAGGCAGACATAAAGAAGCAGCCTACAGCATCACTTGATACCAAACTGTCCTGGTTCTTGTTTGATTATAGAACCGCCCTGTATACAATGACAGGGATAGCTTCAGCAGAGTTGCTGATCGGAAGAAGTCTCCACACCGTGTTAACCTGATATTTCCAGACCTGAGGGGAGGAGGGTGAAATGGCAACACGGATGCGAGCCACATGCCTCCTCTAAGAGACTATTTAAATCAGTGCAAGAAGTTATGGTGCCAGAACCGTGGAAATGGCCCTGTATGTGTATGAGGCGAAGTTGATGCGAGGTCAGGTCCCATGACTTAAAAGTTCCGGTGGGTGGTACAGTCCTGAACAAACACCTGGATCACCTGAAAGCTGTTACTTTGCAAATGGGACAGGAGCAAAACATACCTGGCCCCTCCAAAGAGCCAGAAGGCCTGTCAGAAACCATAGGTTCTCCCCCTCTGTCTGGTATAGAGGAAACCTCCGAGTCTGAAAAACACCCTTAATATCGTTAACACCAGAAGAGGAGGAAATTCCCCTGAGATGCTCAGATGCAGGAGATGTGCTTCATGTCGCCCATGTCAGAGTCCGAGTCAGAGAAACTGTACCTGGGGCGGAAATGTCGCAAGAAAAGCTATCAGAGGAAGACCAGACCTACATCCCTACACTTAGTGAGGGAGGCATCTAATGACTGGAACTAGCTGGATCATGTTGACTATGAGAGCCTTGATCAGCCCAGTTTAATAACCCCAATCAGGAAAGCTCTGGCTGCCCAGTATAACCAGGAGGTTGGGATCCTGTCTGTGCATATCCCTGCACGCATGGAATTTCACATTGACCCCGGGATCCTGTACCTTCCCTGGGAGCCTGTGCTCCACAACCTGAGCCGCATATAGAATTTCATCTTTGTCTCTTTGTAGCTTTTTAAAAAGAGACAAACAGTAGGCTCTGTACAGACTGCTGCTGCACACCGTCCTCTTCTTCATCCAGGGTACGGACACAACTTGGTGTGCCAATAAGCAGCGGGCGGCAGGGATCCCTAGTGGACAGCACTCGATGCGGGAGTCCTCCCCCTTTCCCTCAGGGATCTGGTGGGGGGGGGGGGTGTTACACGCAGCAGTCCCGTGTAACTGCAGATTGCGGTCATTCACGGACTCCCAACCCACCTGCCTGTTCTGTGACACCATGGACCATGCGTATATTGGGTGTGGGTGCTTCCACTCCCTTTTTCAAATATCTCAAAGACCTCCCATTGTGTTTCTGGCTGCACTTCACCTCACGCTCCCAATCTTTGGGCACCCAGAGTGAGGGGAGCAAGCAGGTCAGCGGATCTCCCCGTGGGTCTGCTCCAGGGCCTGGCCAAGTTGGACATTAACAGGTCCAGGTGGCAGGCCGTGGAGGGGATCGTTGTAGAAAATCTGGTGTTTTTTTTAAAACTGTGTCTCACGCCTGCACAGGAACAACAAGGCCACTGGGGAAGATAAGCAGTACTGCTGGATGAAAAAAAAAGAAAAAATATATAACCAGGAAGTTTAGAATCTCCTCCACTCAGGGAACTGATTCTGAGCTGGCTGGCCATAACCAGTGTACTGTGCACCAGTAAATAAAGGGTGAGTTGGTGATGGGATACCAGCCTCTGTGCAGTAATTTCACCTTCTACCTCATCTCTAATATTCAATGTGTAAAGCTTTAATCTTTTCCCTAACTATGTCACTCCTACCAACGTGTACAAAACTTCCGGGTTCTCACTCTCCCCTTTAATAACATTTTAAGACATCTTTAATCCTGGAACCAGTAAAGTGACATACTAGATAATAAAGTGTGAAGCTGGATGAACACAGCAGGCCAAGCAGCATCTCAGGAGCACAAAAGCTGACATCTCGGGCCTAGACCCTTCAGTGACATAATATCCTGGATTGGGGGATAGTAAGAACTGCCGATGCGGGACTCTGAGATAACACAGTGTGGAGCTAGAGGAACACAGCAGGCCAGGCAGCGTCAAAGGAGCAGGAAAACCGACATTTTGGAGATAATGGGAACTGCAGATGCTGGAGAATCCAAGATAACAAAGTGTGAAGCTGGATGAACACAGCAGGCCAAGCTCCTCAGATGCTGCTTGGCCTGCAGTGTTCATCCAGCTCCACACTTTGTTACCTAAGATTGAATCTTTCGTTAGGTAGGCTTTGACAAAATTTAAAAGAATAATTGTTACAGTCGACTCCCTTGTCAAGGGCACAGACAGGAGATACTGCAGCAGTAAACATGAATCCAGGATAGTATTACACGGTGTGGAGCTGGAGGAGCCGACCCAAAACATCAGCTTATGAGATGCTGCTCGGCCTGCTGCGTTCATCCAGCCCCACACTTTGTTATCTCGGATTCTCCAGCATCTGCAGTTCCCATTATCACTGTAAGATTCAGTCTTAGTGCCCAAGACCTGACTGTCTCCTCTATTTTCCTCTGAGACTATCAGTACTGAAAAGTGAACTGCCTTACCTTTCCCAGGTTGGAGGGGTCAGTTACTAGAGAACACAGGTTCAGGTGGAAGTCGGGGGAAAGGATAAAAGAGATGTATCAGGCATGTTTTTCACTCAAAGACTGGTGAACGCCTGGAACACATTGCCAGAGGAGATGGGGAAGCAGACTCAATAGCAACATTCAAGAAGCACTTGGATGAATACATGAATAAGATACGGATCCTGTAAGTGAAGACAATTTTTGTGTGGAGGGACAAAATGTGTCAGTGCAGGCTTGGAGGGCCAAAGGGCCTGCTCCTGTGCTCTATTGCTCTTTTCCTGGCAGTCATTAATTTATCTGACTAATCCTCTTGTATAATCACTTGACTAAATCTACTAGCCATTTGACTCTATGTCTTTTTTATGTCTTCAATGGCAATAAGCTCAAAAAAGCAGCTTACAGTAGCTCCTTACTTATAAAATAAACTACCTTTCCTTGCCCAAAAAGTTAATATTAAGAATCCAACAAACAAAAAAAACAAAGAAATAAAACATAAAATCAACCACTTGGCTGAACAATTGATTTTTTGAAAAAGAATCCACCTCACTTGGTCGCACTGCACTGTCAGATTGTCAGTGCTGAGGGAGTGGACACTGTCTGAGGGTCAGTGCTGAGGGAGTGGACACTGTCTGAGGGTCAGTGCTGAGGGAGTGGACACTGTCTGAGGGTCAGTGCTGAGGGAGCGGGCACTGTCTGAGGGTAAGTGCTGAGGGAGTGGACACTGTCGGAGGGTCAGTGCTGAGGGAGTGGACACTGTCGGAGGGTCAGTGCTGAGGGAGCGCCGCACTGTCAGAGGGTCAGTGCTGACGGAGCGGGCACTGTCTGAGGGTCAGTGCTGAGGGAGTGGACACTGTCTGAGGGTCAGTGCTGAGGGAGTGGACACTGTCTGAGGGTCAGTGCTGAGCGAGTGGACACTGTCTGAGGGTCAGTGCTGAGGGAGTGGGCACAGTCGGAGGGTCAGTGCTGAGGGAGTGGACACTGTCTGAGGGTCAGTGCTGAGGGAGTGGGCACTGTCGGAGGGTCAGTGCTGAGGGAGTGGACACTGTCTGAGGGTCAGTGCTGAGGGAGCGGGCACTGTCTGAGGGTCAGTGCTGAGCGAGTGGACACTGTCTGAGGGTCAGCGCTGAGGGAGTGGACACTGTCGGAGGGTCAGTGCTGAGGGAGTGGACACTGTCAGAGGGTCAGTGCTGAGGGAGTGGACACTGTCGGAGGGTCAGTGCTGAGGGAGTAGGCACTGTCGGAGGGTCAGCGCTGAGGGAGTAGGCACTGTCGGAGGGTCAGCGCTGAGGGAGTGGGCACTGTCGGAGGGTCAGTGCTGAGGGAGTGGGCACTGTCGGAGGGTCAGTGCTGAGGGAGTGGGCACTGTGGGAGGGTCAGTGCTGAAGGAGTGGACACTGTGGGAGGGTCAGTGCTGAGGGAGTGGACACTGGGAGGGTCAGTGCTGAAGGAGTGGACACTGTGGGAGGGTCAGTGCTGAGGGAGTGGACACTGGGAGGGTCAGTGCTGAAGGAGTGGACACTGTCGGAGGGTCAGTGCTGAGGGAGTGGACACTGTCGGAGGGTCAGTGCTGAGGGAGTGGACACTGGGAGGGTCAGTGCTGAGGGAGGGGACACTGGGAGGGTCAGTGCTGAGGGAGGGGACACTGTGGGATGGTCAGTGCTGAGGGAGTGGGCACTGTCGGAGGGTCAGTGCTGAGGGAGTGGGCACTGTGGGAGGGTCAGTGCTGAGGGAGTGGACACTGGGAGGGTCAGTGCTGAGGGAGGGGACACTGGGAGGGTCAGTGCTGAGGGAGGGGACACTGTGGGATGGTCAGTGCTGAGGGAGTGGGCACTGTCGGAGGGTCAGTGCTGAGGGAGTGGGCACTGTGGGAGGGTCAGTGCTGAGGGAGTGGGCACTGTGGGAGGGTCAGTGCTGAGGGAGTGGACACTGGGAGGGTCAGTGCTGAGGGAGTGGACACTGGGAGGGTCAGTGCTGAGGGAGTGGACACTGGGAGGGTCAGTGCTGAGGGAGTGGGCACTGTCGGAGGGTCAGTGCTGAGGGAGTGGACACTGTGGGAGGGTCAGTGCTGAGGGAGTGGACACTGGGAGGGTCAGTGCTGAGGGAGTGGACACTGGGAGGGTCAGTGCTGAGGGAGTGGGCACTGTCGGAGGGTCAGTGCTGAGGGAGGGGACACTGTCGGAGGGTCAGTGCTGAGGGAGTGGGCACTGTGGGAGGGTCAGTGCTGAGGGAGTGGACACTGGGAGGGTCAGTGCTGAGGGAGGGGACACTGGGAGGGTCAGTGCTGAGGGAGGGGACACTGTGGGATGGTCAGTGCTGAGGGAGTGGGCACTGTCGGAGGGTCAGTGCTGAGGGAGTGGGCACTGTGGGAGGGTCAGTGCTGAGGGAGTGGGCACTGTGGGAGGGTCAGTGCTGAGGGAGTGGACACTGGGAGGGTCAGTGCTGAGGGAGTGGACACTGGGAGGGTCAGTGCTGAGGGAGGGGACACTGTGGGATGGTCAGTGCTGAGGGAGTGGGCACTGTCGGAGGGTCAGTGCTGAGGGAGTGGACACTGTGGGAGGGTCAGTGCTGAGGGAGTGGACACTGGGAGGGTCAGTGCTGAGGGAGTGGACACTGGGAGGGTCAGTGCTGAGGGAGGGGACACTGTGGGATGGTCAGTGCTGACAGTGACGGTTGAGAATTTGAAATCTCGCGCTCGCGCGCCTATTTTTCCCCGCTGTGCTGCCTCCCGCGGTGCGCGGGGTCCAGCTTCCCCTCCTCCGTCTCTGATTGGACCACCCGCCACACCTGGGCGAGGCCACGGCCTCCGTGGGCGTGGCTCCGACCTTCGTGGGCGTGACCGAATCTTCCCATCCTGGCCCCTCCTGGAGCTGCTGTCCTCTGATTGGTTGAACTGTCGCCTTCTTTGCCCTTCGTCCCCGTCATGGAGAAAGGAGCTAAGTTATGTCTGTGGGTGAAAAAGATGTTTCAGACTAACTCCTGGGATGTCGGGACTGACAGATGAAGAGAGACTGCATCACTAAGGATTACGTATTCATAGGAGCTCAGAAGAATGACAGGCAACTCATGGATGAGCAAGAAGTTTAAGAGGTCTACACCAAGTAGGTGCAGTAAGGATGTTGTCATTGACTGGGAAGTCCAGGGCTCAAAGTGTGAGGAAAATACTTTTTTTTGGAAACGGGGAGCAGTGTCTCCACCTAGAAAGATCTCTGTGTGGAAACTGTTGAGGCCAAAGCTTTGGATATTCTCAAGGAGCAATTGGATCTGGTTCTTACGACGAAAGGGAACAAAGACTGTGGGTCGAATGTGGGACCGAGAATCTGAGTTGGATGGCCATCCATGAATATGTTGGGAGGCTGAGCAAGCTCGAAGTGCCTACTCCTATTTTCTTGTTTCCACAAGCCAGAGGGGACAAGGTTGATCCGAAGGATCCGGGGGTCTGGGCTTTGGGGTTTTTGCTTAAATTCATCTGTGAGATTTGAAGATCGCTGGCTGGTTTGACATATTTGGCTGCCCCTAGCTGCCCCCTTGAGAAGATGGCAGTGAGCTGCTTTGTTGAACCACTCCAGTCCTTGTGCTGTAGTTTGACCCACAATGCCCTCATGGAGGGAATTTGAGTATTTTCATCTAGCGACACTGAAGGAATGGCGATATATTTCCAAGTCAGAATGGTGAGTGGCTTGGAGGGGAATTTTCAGGGAGTGGTCTTCCCGTGAATCTACTGCTGGTATTCTTCTAGATGGAAGTGGGTTTGGCATGTGCGATCAGAGCATCTTTGAATTTCTGCAGTGCATCTTATAGCTAGTACACAGTGCTGCTACCGAGCATTGATGGTGGAGGGAGTGGATGTTTGGGATGTGGTGAAAATCAAGCAGGCTGCTTTGTCCTGAATGCTGTCAACCTTCTTGATCATTCTTAGAAATGCATCCATCCAGGCAAGTGGGAAATATTCCATCATGCACCTAGTTTGTATCTTATTGTGGAGAGACTCAGGGACCTCAAGTTGTCCTTCACCTTCTGAAAGATAAAAATTCCTGCACAGTGACTTCCTGTCTTGGATTTTGCCAATCTGCTCGGTTCAGTTATTTGCGCCAGGTCCTTGCGGGTCACACAGTCGCTGCCCTATAATTTTGATACTTTTTAAAATTCAGTTGTGGGATGTGAGCATCACTGGCTGGCCAGCATTTCTTGCCGTAGTTTCCCTTGAGAAGGTGGTGGTGAGCTGCCTCCCTGAACCGCTGCAGTCCTCCTGCTGTGGGTTAACTATTAGGGAGGGAATTTCAGTATTTTGACCCAGCGACAGTGATGTAACGGCGATATAAGTCAGGATGGTGAGTGGCTTGGAGGGGAACTTGGAAGTGGTGGTGCTACCATATATCTGCTGCCCTTGTCCTTCTAGATGGAAGTGGCCATGGGTTTGGAAGGTGCTGTGTGAGGATCTTTGGTGAATTTCAGCAGTGCATGTTTCAATTCCGTGCACGTTCATTAATCTGCTGCCTTCTCAATCTCCTGCTCTGACAGGCTCCACAATACCCCCACATTATTAGCAGATGCAGCCACTACATCTTTCATCATCCCCAGATCCACCCAGCCACATTCTGACAGACTTGGCCGCATACCCAATTCTCTTATTTTGGATGGTTCCCCAAAGTACACTTATCCCTTAACTTCTTCCAATGGTTCCCCACGCTTCAATTCTGCCATGCCTGCCATCTTGAGAAGAGGTAAATCTCTGATGTCCTGGGGCTAACATGTTTCCATTAACCAGTGTAACTGAAACACAGTTCCATAGAATTCCACAGTAGTGTGGAGACTGGCCCTGCGGCCCAACAAGTCCACACCGACCCTCAGAACTTCCCACCCAGATCCATTCCCCAAACCCACCTAATCTACACATCCCTGAACACTATGGGCAATTTAGCACGGCCAACCCACCTAACCTGAAAATCTTTGGACTGTGGGAGAAAACCCACACGGACACGGAGGGAGTGTGCAAACTCCACAAAGAGGGAGCCTGAGGGAGAATCGAACCCAGGCCCATGGTGCTGTGAGGCAGCAGTGCTAACCATTGAGCCGCCATGTTGCCCTCAACTATTGAGCCACCGTGCTGCCATCGAGTTATCTAATCGTGTCATAGTAGTGTTTAAGGGAGGGAGAAGTGGAGGGTGCTGCTCTATGGAAGTTGCTTGTGATGCACTGGATACATTTGATGGACTTAATGGGATGGCACAGTGGTTAGCACTGCTGCCTCATAGCACCAGGGACCTGGGTTTGATTCCAGCCTTGGGTGACTGTCTGTGTGGAGTTTGCCCTTCTCCCCATGTCTGTGTGGGTGTTCTCCCACAGTCCAAAAATGTGCAGGTTGGCTATGCTAAATTTCCCGTAGGTCTCGGGTGGGAAATGCAGGGGTAGGATAGGGGATTTGATGGGCTGAATGGTCTGCTTCTAAACTGTAGGGATTCTATGAGGTCAAGCATTCGTAGAGCACCTGAGGTTGTGTAAAACTCTACAAATAAGACAAGTTCATTTATTAATTAGTAAGCGTTTATTGTTAGGTGCATCAAAGAAATTATCATAATTAGTGTAAAGTAATATAGAAGAAAGCTGCCTCAACACTGTCCTAATCTACACAGGATAAATACAACACTGGTTCGCTTCAGCAAAAATTTCCCCTGTACAAAAGCTCCTCCTTTACTCTGAAGTGAGATATCATTGAATCAACAATTATCTGCTTTGACAATATTATATTTCAGTTTGGATGGAACAGATTTTATCAAGTGTGTCCAGGAAGGATTTCTGACTCAACATGGAGATAGACCAATTAGAGAGGAGGCCATGTTGGATTTGGTGCTTGGCAATGAGCCAGGCCAGGTGTCAGATCTCTCAGTGGGAGATAGTGATCACAACTCCCTGACCTTTACTATAATCATGGAGAGGGATAGGAAAGTACTTAATGGGGGAGGGGAAATTACAATGCATTAGCAAGAGTTTTGAGAAGATTTGTAGCTCAGGTTTAGGTTCTGGATGTGAGTTTGCTCGCTGAGCTGGAAGGTTAGTTTTCAGACCATACTAGGTAACATCATCAGTGAGCCTCCGACGAAGCGCTGATGTTATGTCCCGCTTTCTATTTATCTGGTTAGGTTTCCTTGGGTTGGTGATGTCATTTCCTGCATTGGTGATGTCATTTCCTGTTCTTTTTCTCAGGGGATGGTAGATGGGCTCCAAATCAATATGTTTGTTGATGGAGTTCCGGTTGGAATGCCATGCTTCTAGGAATTCTCGTGCGTTTCTCTGTTTGGCTTGTCCTAGGATGGATGCGTTGTCCCAATCAAAGTGGTGTCCTTCCTCATCTGTATGTAAGGATACGAGTGATAGTGGGTCATGTCGTTTTGTGGCTAGTTGATGTTCATGTATCCTGGTGGCTAGCTTTCTGCCTGTTTGTCCAACGTAGTGTTTGTCACAGTTCTTGCAAGGTATTTTGTAGATGACGTTCTTTTATTTGTTGTCTGTATAGGGTCTTTTAAGTTCATTAGCTGCTGTTTTAGTGTGTTGGTGGGTTTGTGGGCTACCCTGATGCCAAGAGGTCCGAGTAGTCTGGCAGTCATTTCGGAAATGTCTTTGATGTAGGGGAGAGTGGTTATGGTTTGTGAGCCTGTTTTGTCTGTTTGTTTGGGTTTATTGCTGAGGAATCGGCGGACTGTGTTCATAGGGTACCCATTCTTTTTGAATACGCTGTATAGGTGATTTTCCTCTGCTCTGCGTAGTTCCTCTGTGCTACAGTGTGTGGTGGCTCGTTGGAATAATGTTCTAATGCAGCTTCGTTTGTGGGTGTTGGGATGGTTGCTCCTGTAGTTCAGTATTTGGTCCGTATGTGTTGTTTTCCTGTAGACGCTGGTTTGAAGTTCCCCATTGGCTGTTCGCTCTACTGTGACACCTAGGAATGGCAGTTTGCTGTTGTTTTCCTCCTCTTTTGTGAATGTTATGCCAGTAAAGGGTATTATTGATGGTCTTGAAGGTTTCCTGTAATTTGTTTTGTTTAGTGATGACAAAGGTGTCATCCACGTAGCGGACCCAAAGTTTGGGTTGGATGATTGGCAGAGCTGTTTGTTCGAGTCTCTGCATTACTGCCTCTGCTAAGAACCCTGATATCGGAGATCCCATGGGTGTACCGTTGGTTTGTCTGTAGGTTTTGTTATTGAAAGCGAAGTGGGTGGTAAGGCATAGGTCCACTAGCTTGATGATGTTGTCCTTGCTGATGAGGTTAGTGGTGTCTGGTGTATGTGTCTTCGGTTCTTCTAATAGTGTAGTCAGTGTTTCTTTGGCCAGGTTGATGTTGATGGATGTGAACAGGGCTGTTACGTCAAAGGAGACCATTATTTCATCCTCTTCTATCTTGGTGTCTTCTATCTTAGTGACACTATGGGTCGCTACCTGGAACACCAACCTACAGATTAGCCAAGGAACTACACCAAAGACTAAAATACCTAGTAGAAGACTCCCACCACTCCATTCGCTCCACCCAAGAATTCCTGAACACCATCAAAGACACCAAGATAGAAGAGGATGAAATAATGGTCTCCTTTGACGTAACAGCCCTGTTCACATCCATCAACATCAACCTGGCCAAAGAAACACTGACTACACTGTTAGAAGAACCGAAGACACATCCACCAGACACCACCAACCTCATCAGCAAGGACAACATCATCAAGCTAGTGGACCTATGCCTCACCACCCACTTCGCTTTCAATAACAAAACCTACAGACAAACCAACGGTACACCCATGGGATCTCCGAATTCAGGGTTCTTAGCAGAGGCAGTAATGCAGAGACTCGAACAAACAGCTCTGCCAATCATCCAACCCAAACTTTGGGTCCGCTATGTGGATGACACCTTTGTCATCACTAAACAAAACAAATTACAGGAAACCTTCAAGACCATCAAGAATACCCTTTACTGGCATAACATTCACAAACGAGGAGGAAAACAACAGCAAACTGCCATTCCTAGATGTCACAGTAGAGCGAACAGTCAATAGGGAATTTCAAACCAGCATCTACAGCAAAACAACACATACGGACCAAATACTGAACTACAGGAGCAACCATCCCAACACCCACAAACGAAGCTGCATTAGAACATTATTCCAACGAGCCACCACGCACTGCAGCACAGAGGAACTACGCAGAGCAGAGGAAAATCACCTATACAGCGTATTCAAAAAGAATGGGTACCCTATGAACACAGTCCGCCGATTCCTCAGCAACAAACCCAAACAAACAGACAAAACGGGCTCAAAAACCATAACCACTCTCCCCTACATCAAAGACATTTCCGAAATGACTGCCAGACTACTCGGACCTCTTGGCATCAGGGTAGCCCACAAACCTACCAACACACTAAAACAGCAGCTAATGAACTTAAAAGACCCTATACAGACAACAAATAAAAGAACGTCACCTACAAAATACCTTGCAAGAACTGTGACAAACACTACATTGGACAAACTGGCAGAAAGCTAGCCACCAGGATACATGAACATCAACTAGCCACAAAACGACATGACCCACTATCACTCGTATCCTTACATACAGATGAGGAAGGACACCACTTTGATTGGGACAACGCATCCATCCTAGGACAAGCCAAACAGAGAAACGCACGAGAATTCCTAGAAGCATGGCATTCCAACTGGAACTCCATCAACAAACACATTGATTTGGAGCCAATCTACCATCTCCTGAGAAAAAGAACAGGAAATGACATCACCAACGCAGGAAATGACATCACCAACCCAAGGAAACCTAACCAGATAAATAGAAAGCGGGACATAACATCAGCGCTTCGCCGGAGGTTCACTGATGATGTTACCTAGTATGGTGACGAAACGTCTGAAAACGAACCTTGCAGCTCAGCGAGCAAACTCACATCCAGCATTAGCAAGAACGCAGAGCATAAATTGGGAACAGATGTTCTCAGGGAATTGCTGAACAGAAATGTGGAGGTTGTTGAGGGAACAGTTGCTACATGTACTGGATAAGGGCAAGGGAAGGATGGTAAGGTGAAGGAACCTTGGATGATAAAACATGTGGAACACCTGGTCAAGGGGAAGAAGGAAACTTACTTAAGGTTGGGGAAGCAAGGATTGGACAGAGCTCAAGAGGCCTACAAGGTAGCCAGGCAGGAACTGAAAAATGGACTTAGGAGAGCTAGAAGGGGTTATGAGAAAATCTTGGTGGACAGGATCAAGGAAAATCCCAAGGTGTTCAATGCTTATGTGAGGAACAAGAGGATGGCCAGTGTGAGGGTAGGGCTGATGTGGGATAGTGCAGGGAACTTGTGTGTAGAGTCAGAGGAGATAGGGGAGGTCCTTAATAAAAAATACTTTGCTTCAGTATTCACCAGTGAGAGGGAGCTCAACATTTGTGAGGACAGCATGTAACAGGTAGATGTGCTCGAACAGGTTGATATTAGGAAGGAAGATGTGCTAGAAATATTGAAATCTATGAGGATAGATAAGTCCCCTGGGCCAGATGGGATATACCCAAGGTTACTTTGGGAAGCAACAGAAGAGTTGCTGCCTCTTTGGCAATGATCTTTCCGTCCTCACTATCCACTGGAATAGAATCAGATGATTGGAAGGTGGCAAATATCATTCCCTTGTTCAAGAAAGGGAATCGGGATAATCCTGGGAATTACAGACTGGTCAGTCTTTCTTCTGCAGTGGGCAAATTATTGGAGAGGGTTCTGAGAGGTAGATTTATGATTATTTGAAAAAGCACAGTTTGATAAGAATTAATCAGCATGGTTTTGTGTGGGACAGGTCATGCCTTGCAAGCCTTATTGAATTCTTTGAGGATGTGACAAAACACATTGAAGGCAATGGGTATGGTGTATATGGATTTTAGCAAGGCATTTGATAAGATTCCACATGTTAGGCTCATTCAGAACGTAAGGAGGCATGGGATTCAGAGAAATTGGGCTGTCTGGATACTAAACTAGCTGTTCAATAGAAGACAGAAGATGGCAGTAGAGCTCAGCCTAGAGCTCGGTGACCAGTGGTGTTCCGCAGGGTTCTGCTCTGGGACCTCTGCTGTTTGTGATCTTTATAAATTATTTTGATGAGGAAGTGGGAGGGTGGGTTAGACAGTTTGCCGATGACACGAAGGTTGGTGGAGTTGTGGACAGCATGAAGTGCTGTTGTAAGTTGCAACAGGACATTGGCAGGATGCAGAGCTGGGCAAAGAAGTGGCAGATGGAATTCAACCCAGAAAAGTGTGAAGTGATTCATTTTGGAAGGTCAAATTTGAATACAGGGTTTAATGGCAGGATTCTCGGCAGTGTGGAGGAACAGGGGGATCTTGGGGTCCATGTCCATTGATCCCTCAAAGTTGCTACACAAGTTGATAGGGTTGTAAAGAAGACGTATGGTGTGTTGGCTTTCATTGGTAGGGAATTGAGTTTAAGAGCCGTGAGGGTATGCTGCAGCTCCATGAAACTCTGGTTAGACTACACTTGGAATATTGTGTTCAGTTCTGGAAAAGATGTGGAAGCATTGGAAAGGGTGCAAAGGAGATTGACCGGGATGCAGCCTGGACTAGAGGGCAGGTCTTATGAGGAAATGTTGAGGGAGCTAGGGCTTTTTTCATTGGAGTGAAGAAAGACAAGAGGTGACTTGATAGAGATGTACAAGATGATGAGAGGCACAGATGGAGTGGATAGTCAAAGACACTTTCCCAGGATGGAAATGGCTATTACGAGGGGTCATAATTTTAAGGTGATTGGAGGAAGGTTTAGGAGAGATGTCAGAGGTAGGTTCATTACACAGAGAGTGGTGGGTGTGTGGAATGCGTTGCTGGCAGTGGTAGTGGAGTCAAATACTGTGGAGACTTAAGCAACTCTTGGATAGGCACATCGATGATAGTAAAACGTAGGGTATACAGGTAGTTTGATCTTAGTAGGATAATAGGTTGGCAAAACGTCATGGGCTGAAGGGCCTGTACTGTGCTGTACTGTTCTGTGTTCTAAAAATTTAGATTCCTTCATCATGATTTCACAACACCAATTAAATCTTGAGAGTATGATGTCAGTGCAACTGAAGAGACTGGCATATTGTTCTTTGAGCAGACAAAGTGGAAGTTGGTTTTGTACAAATGTTGAAGGTCATGAAGGAACTGAATGGGTAAGAAGAAGTCATTTCCATTGACAGAAGGGTGGCACAGGGATTCAGCGGTTAGCACTGCTGCCTCACAGCACCAGGGACCTGGGTTTGATTCCTGCCTCAGGTGACTGTGCAAACTCTGCACTGACATTCTCCCTGTGCCTGCATAGGTTTCCTCCCACAGTCCAAAGATGTGTAGGTTAGGTGGAGTGGCCATGCTAAATTGCCCATAGTGTCTAGGGATGTGCCGGCTAGGTGGGTTAGCGACATGGATTGTGAGTTATACGGGTGTGGGAATGGGTGGGATGCTTTTTGGAGCATCAGTTTGGACTCAGTGGGCTGAAAGACCTGCTGCTCCACCTTAGAGATTCTATGGTTTAAGGATCAAAAATTGCAAGGGTACCGATTTAAAGTGATTTCTTTCTTTCACCAGAGTGGAAACAGATTTGTAAGGCTATGGGAAATGTGCAGGTGAGTGGGATCAAGTAGCAATAACATGCATTTACATAGTTCTTTTGTAACCATAAGTGTCTCAAAGTGCTTTACAGGGGTATTTATCAGATAAAATAATTGACAGTAAACCACTTAAAATTAAAGGTATGAGTACAAAAAGAGTGATACATGATTAGAGGTGCAGTGGTTAATGAGTCCTTCTCACAATGTTGTTCACGGGAGAGAATTCTGACAGAATATTGGTCAAAGTGGAGATGGAGGAGTTATTGGGAGTAGTGAAAATTGCGGAAGGTTGCACTGGAAAGGCTGGCGTTGACTCTTCAATAAGTCACCTAGACTGGACAGCTCGCATCCCAAGTTGGTAAGGGAAGTGTGAGTGAAGATCCAGGGCAATTCTAGAGGGTTGAAAATTGCAAACTGTGCTACAGTTAGTCAAGAATGCCTATTCATAGTTCATTATAGGCCAGCCAGTTTAACGTCAGCACCAGGTAATGTCTTTCAGAAATGGGGATTGGAGAAGTTTGAATAACAGGCGTGGATTTGGAAAAAGCAGAACTAATCTGATTTTTTTTGAAGTAAGAGGTTAGTGAAGGTTATTGGAGGATGCTATCTCTATGGATTTTATGAAAGCTTTTCACAAGCAGGCTCGTTAAGATCGTGGCTCATGGATTAGGTGGTTCAATGTCAGCTCGGATAAAAACAGAAGACAGTGGGTCGTGGTCAACATTTGTTTTGCAGACTACAAGAAGATAGAAAGTCTTCTTTCTCAAGGGTCAGTTCTGGAACCACTGCTTTATACATGTACAATATAAGGTATCATTTCTAGAACTTCCTTTGAAAATGGCAAGGGAGAGTGAACCATTACTTCGTGAAGCATTTTTCCAGGAGCATAGGCATCACTGGGAAGGCCAGAATTTGTTATCAGTCTCTGATTGTCCTTAAAGATGATGAGCTAGCTGTTGTCGTAAACTGCTGCAGTTAAACTGGTGAAGGTGCAGCCTTAGTGCTGTTAGCAGTTGAAGTTTCAGGATTTTGACACAGTGATAGTGAAGGAATGGCAATGTATTTCCAAGTTAGCGTGGTGTATGATCTGGAGGGGATCTTGCAGGAGTGGTGTTCCCATGTACCTTGTCCTTTTAGATGGAAGTGGCCTTGGATTTGGAAGGTGCTAAGGAGCCTTGCTGAAGTTCTGCAGTGCAACTTGTAGATGCTACACACTACTACTAAGTGTCGGTGGTGGAGGGAGTGAACATTTGTGGATATGATGTCAATCAAGCAGGCTGTTTTCCCCAGCTGGTTCTTTCGTGCTGTTGAGTTACAGTAGTCCAGGCAAGTGGAGAGTATACCACCACACATTAGGGGGAGGCAATGGCCCAGTGGTATTATTGCTGGACTGTTAATCCAGAGACCCAGATAACATTCTGGGGACCCGGGTTTGAATCCAGCCACAGCAGACAGTGGAATTTAAATTCAATAAGTAGCTGGAATTAAGAATCTAATGATGACCATGAATCTTTATCGATTGATGGTAGAACCCACCTGGCTCACTAATGTTCTTTAGGGAAAGAAACTGCCATCCTTACCTGGTCTGGGCCTACATGTGACTCCAGACCCACAGCAATGTGGCTGACTCTGAACTGCCCTCTGGGCAATTGGGGAAAGGCAATAAATGCTGCCCGGCCAGCAATGTCCTCATTCCTATGAATGACTAAAGAATAAAGAAACACACCTGAGTTGTGCTTTGAGCAGTGGGCAGGCACTGGGGAGCCAGGCAGTAAGTAATTCACTTCAGTATTCCTAGTCACTAAAGTCACCTAGAGGGATTACACAATAGAGGTGTAAAGATTCTGATAGGTTTGGATGAGATTGAAGAAGAAAAGCTGTTCATTAGGGGACACCATAAGTTTATTGGATCGAGATGTCTGAAGGAGGTGAAGAAACCATCTTTTTAAAAATGAGTGGAGATCGTGTGAGTAGTACTGACGTAGTGAAACCACCACCAGTCAACTCTCTGTAATTGAGAGAATAGCCCTATGGTCCTTTGGGACTGTGATAACCTTAACTTTAACTTTACTTTTTAACTGACCTGGTATCTGCACTTTTTGAGGACAGTGGAGTTGGAAGTGATCAGTGATTATTTTTTAAAGAGAAAGGCACTTGAGGAAAATAAACTCACAGATCTACGTGGATGGAAGAAGGGGAATAGGACATCTGGATCACTCTGCAGAGAGTTGGCACAGTCTCAATGGGCTAAATAGCTTCATGTTTTAAGTGTGGATGAGCAAAAGCTTGGTCAGAGAACTATGGGTGAAACAGCAGATTAAAGTTGGAAGGGCAGATTTAAAATAGGAAACCGATAGGGACATTGTTTGGAAAGTAGAGGATGTTTATCAGACTTATTCCTGGGATGACAGGACATACAAATGCAGGGAGACTGGTTAGGTTAAGACTGTATTCATTGGAGTTTAGAACAATGAGGGGAGATCGCTCAGAAACCTATAAAACTCTAACAGGACAATCTCAGGAACGATGTCCCCAGCAACAAGGAAGTGCAGAACCATGGGTCACCGTTAAGGATACAGTGTAGGCCATTCAGGACTGACATGAGAAGTTTGTTCATTTAGAGAGTGGTGAGCTTCTGGAATTCTCTGTACAGAATGTGGTTGAGGCCAAAACACTGACTCTGTTCAAGAAGGAACTAGATAGACGTTTTGGGGCCGAAGGAATCAAGAGTATGGGGATAATGTAGGGGACAGGATACTGAATTGCATAATTGACCATGGTTACAATGAATGACAGAGCAGGCTTGCAGGGCTGTATGGCCAACTGGTGTTCCTATTTTCTATGCAGATATGTGGAAAGGAAGAAAAGAATAGAGAGGTTCGAGAACTTGAGGCATGTCACGGAATTGCAGAGCAATGAACAGCACTGGCAGCTGTGCAGTTGCTGGAATTTGAGCAGCGTAAGTTTCCAAAATGTTGCGTGTGTGTCTAGAAATGGGAGAGAAGAGGCCATCAACCTGCTTTCTCAGCTCACATAGGAATTCAAAAGCGCAGTTAATGAATTTAAAATTAAGTTTTTAGAAGATCAGATGTAAGTATTGGTTAATGAGTACAGGGAAATGGCTACATGTTGGAATAATAATGAGTTTACAAAAGGGGTGCAATGTGGCGGAGAGTTACTGCTGGAATTGACGCAAGAGAGGAACAGATGCAACAAATATGTGAATAATTGCTTTTTAAACACATTTTCTGCATTCTTTTACTCTATATCCATTGGAACCTCTCCTTGGTCATTGAACAGGATGTTCTGGTCACCCTGGGTAGGAACTTGGGAAATAACGTCGAATCTTGGATGATGAATCTTCATGTGATCTGTGATGGCTTTAATGGTTGGAGCATATTCGATCACGCTGTTTCTCTCAGTGCCAATTTCATATTCATATCCTGCAGCGTGCATTGCCACCAGCTCACCAGAGGAATTGAACACAGGGGATCCGGAGGCACCATTAAAAAAGCAGCTGTTGTAGGTGATCCTGTCTGAACTTTGGATTTCTGTGAAAGTGTATTTCGTGAAAACCTGCATGTAGCTTTGAATATTTCGCTTTTGAAAAGGGATAATGAAACAAGTGTCAGAGGATTTGTGACCACCATCGGGATGACCTATAATGTAGACCATTCCATTCCCAGGAGGGCGGTTTTTGGTTTGCCACAAACCTGAAGGTAGAACAGATGGCTGACTGTTGGGGATCTTCAATCTCAGCACTGCGTAGTCAAGTTCTAAGTTATACACTTCAAACCACGGTTCAATGTTATACCAGCCACTGACAGGCTGCTGCTTCTCTTTGTAGCAGAAGTTTATTGTCATGGCCTCCTCTATAATGGTCTTCCAATCATTGTCAGGCACACCATCTCCTACCATCATCTTCACCACGTGGCAACATGTCAGAATGTAACTATTACCAAGGTAAAAGCAAGTGGCACAGCCTTGATTCCCGTTGTTATCCCATTTAACAAATCCAACAGATTCACTCAATCGCACTAGCATTTCATGGACTGTAATGGGAACTCCATCAGCTGTGATCTTCCCAAATTCTTTCTTGAGCAGATTCCATTTTTTAAGGACATGCTTCTTGCCTTTTTGCTTTCCCAAATATTCATCAACCTGCTTTCCCAGCTTACAATGCAGTGTATTCCCTTCTCCTGGCACACTGTTCTGCTCCTGTCTCTCCCTGGGGCCAGCATTTTCATTATTATCATCATTCTTGTTTCTTGCCTTATAGTTTTCATTGCTCACTTGAACTTCAAAACATTTATCATGGAGGTCATTGACAGTGAGTGTGAACTGCAAACATCTGTGCCCTTCGACAAGGCTCCATACATTCTGTTCAATGATGGATAAGAACCTTCCGTCCTTGCACAGAGCCTCTCGAATGGTCTCACCTTGAAAAGCATAAATGCACATGTCATGTCCGTCTTTTCGCAGAGACCCACACTTGATGATACGTTTCGAACCTGTACGAAGTGGGCCTCCTGTCTTTCCAGTGCTCTTGACACAGAATACAACACACTGCTTGCCTGAAGAGTCCTCATCCCGATAGCATACCTCACCTTTAAGCCGGTAAAATATCACTTCGAAATGGGTCTTCTCTGGCAGACATTTACAAGGCATTCCTACATTGATGGCACCCATTAATTCCCTCTTCCCGATTAAATGGAATGTTTTGCCCTCACTTTTCTCTTTTTCTTTATTGAAAACCGCAGTAGACATGAGAACGGAATAAACACTTTCATTGGGTTTCCCTGTTGCCACATGCTCGGTGCTATTACTCTGGAAGTTGAATGTGAATTCTTTGACTCTGCCCTCATCACTGTTCACCGTAACCTTGCCCAGGGCTGCTGCCGGCGCTTCACCTGTGGTGGTTGAATGATTCCATTCAATGAGAGGTCTCCTCCTCTCAGCGTGAGGCCTTTTGTCCAAAACTGGAGTTGTTGGTGGATTTTCATCATTCCCCTGGAGTGGAGAGCAATCATAAAATCTAATGAAAACAGAAATGTTCCATACGAATACGATGAGGCCATTCAGCCCCTTCTCCAGCCTGTTACCCGGGGAACGGGAGGAGGCCATTCAGCCACTTCGCCAGCCTGTTACACAGGGGGCAGGAGGAGGCAATTCAGCCCCATCTGCAGCCTGTTGCACAGGGAACAGGTGGAGGCCATTCAGCCCTACCTCTAGCCTGTTGCACAGGAACAGGCAGAGGCCAGACAACCTGCCTTTCCATTTGATTTGAATTATAGCTCCTATTGATTTTACCTCCAGGCACTTGACGTCCTTTGATATATTTTAAAACCATTGGCCAATAAACTTCTTCAGCCTCTTTTTTGACATTCTCAACTGAACCCCAACCTGAGCAGTTTTGTTTTAGGGTGAGAGTTTCAGATTTCCTCTGCTCTTTGTGGAATGACATCAGTTCCGAATTGCCTGGCTCTAATTTCAAGAGTCTCCCCCATTTTTTTCTAGAGTCTCCCTGTGTAAGCAAATAGCATTGATAGTTTCTCCCTATGAACTCCTTAAAGTACCTTAAACACCTTGACCAGGTCATCATCAATTTTATATTTGGGATTTGCAATGTAGTGGCTATGCTACTGAACTAGGAATACAGCAGTCTGAATGTGAGTTTCCTCGCTGAGCTGGAAGGTTCGTTTTCAGACGTTTCGTCACCATTCTAGGTAACATCATCAGTGAGCCTCCGACAAAGCGCTGGTGTTATGTCCCGCTTTCTATTTCGCTTCGTCAGAGGCTCACTGATGACGTTACCTAGAATGGTGACGAAACGTCTGAAAACGAACCTTCCAGCTCAGCGAGCAAACTCACATCCAGAACCTCAACCTGAGCTACAAATCTTCTCAAAACTCGACAGCAGTCTGAATTTACATCTCATGACTGCACGTGAAACAGAGGATTTAGAGGGCTCTAATTTTGATATTCCTTGTATACTGTAGCTGACTTCTGATCAATGAGAGAGATACTATTTGTAAAATCAAGGCCCAGATTTTTGCTGTGGCAAACAGTATTTCTGATATGGTAATCCTCAGGCCTTCCTCTACCCAAACACAACTTCCCCATCCTCAAGGTGCGGGATGGAGTCAACTCATCAATCTGCGCACGCATGGTTTATGGAGGCAATGCCCATTGAAATATCAGCTGCTTCCACTCCAATGTGTTTTTCTTGACATAAATACCTAAGTGAGAGCCTTTTTCTGAGGATGATGACTTCACCTTGTACAAGGGGACATAGCTACAAATTGAGGGGTGATAGATTTAAGACAGATGTCAGAGACAGGTTCTTTACTCAGAGAGTGGTAAGGGCGTGGAACACCCTGCCTGCCAGTGTAGTTAACTCAGCCACATTAGTGGCATTTAAACAGTCCTTGGATAAGCACATGGATAATGATGGGATAGTGTAGGGCAAGGGGCTTAGATTAGTTCACAGGTCGGCACAACATCGAGGGCCGAAAGGTCTGTTCTGTGCTGTATTGTTCTATGTTCTATGTTCTAAACCGGATTTGGGACATTATATATAAACTCAGCCTGTGAAAAGGTAAGTTGCCACTTTGGATGGTCTTGGGGCACCTATCAAGAAGAAATCCAGCTGCCCTTCGGAGGCATGGTACCCTTTAAGAGTGGCAGACTGCACGTTTGGAACAGAAGATGTGGGTTTTGGGGGTGAAGAATACAGATATGCTTGTGTGTGGAAGGCATGTAAACTTATTGAAGCTTTCAAAGGGACCTGTCTAGATATTTGAAACACAAGGTTTTTTTAATCTTTAAATGAACATGTGTGATTTTTATTTCACCCTGTCTGTTAATATCAGCCTGAGGATTCCCATTAGTGTGTTAGCACAATGTCATTGTCAATGAAATCTTACAAAAACAATATGAAGTTCTTTCCATCTCAAAATCTGACAGCTGCAAGAGGTGTTGGTCTTTCTGATATGTGACTGTGAATTTCAGTGTGTCGTCTTAATTCATTCATGGAATGTGGGCTTCGCTGACCAGGCAACCGTAATTGGACAGGTAAGAGTCAGTCACATTACTGTTGATTTAGAGTCACCTGTAGATCAGACCAGGTAAGCTTGGCAATTTCCAACAATCAACAATGGTTTCATGGTATTCGTTCGTTGTTGAATTCAAATTCTACAATTCTACCCTTGATGGGTATGATGCATTGGCACAGTTGCTAAAGGGCCATAAATTAGAATGAGTTGGCACTAAGTTGGCTTAATGCCAAAAAGGAATTGTTATAGGTTGTAGGTTAGAATGGCAATTTGGGGTTGATGGGTTTGAGTGCAGGGCATCAGGTTTCATAGCAGGTGACAATGGTTACCATTAGACTTCCTAATCCTAATTTCATAATTTCATTCAATTCAAATTGCATGAGTTCTCATGGTGGCACTCAAACCCATCTCCCAAAAACACCCCAGTGTCACATTTGGGTCACTAGATTCTTTTTCCAGTAACATTACCACTATTCCATGATAATCATTGATCTCTAAACATTCTGTGATGTAGGTAATATCTAAGTGATATTCTTGCCAGAGTATTAATCTAGAAACTTAGCTAATGTTCTGGGGACCTGGGTTCGAATCTCGCCATGGCAGAATTTAAATAAAAACCTGGAATTAAGAATCGCTGTGAAATCATTATCCATTGTCGGAAAAACCCATCTGGTCTGGCCCACATGTGAATCCAGACCCACAGCAATGTGGTTGACTCTCAATTGCCCTCTGAATTGGCCTAGCAAGCCATTTAGTTAAACCAAGTGCTACAAAGTCCCAAAGAAATTAAACCGGATGGATCAAGCTAGGCACCAGAAAAGATAACGACAGAAACAGCCCTGTTGACCCTGCAAAGTCCACCTCGATAACATTTAGGGGCTAGAACCAAAATTGGGAGAATTACCTGCAGACTAGTCAAGTAACAACTTGATATAGTCATACTCAACAGAATCATACCTTACAGACACCACCATCACCATCCCTGGATATGTCCCGTCCCATCAGCAGGACAGACCCAGCAGAGGTAGCGGCACAGTGGTATACATTTGGGAGGGAGTTGCTCTAGGAGTGCTCAACATTTGACGCCGGACCCCATGAAGTCTTGTGGCTTCAGGTTAAACACAGGCAAGGAAACCTCCTGCTCATTGTCACATACTGTCCTCCCTCAGTTGAGAAATCAATACTCGCTTGTGTTGAACCACACTTTGAGGAAGCTCTGAGGATGGCAAGGGTACAAAATTTACTCTGGGTGGGGGATTTCAGTGTCCAGCACCATGAGTGGCTCCGCAGCAGTACTACACATCAAGTTGGTCGGACCCAAATGGGCATAGCTGCTTGACTGGGTCTGCAGCAGGTGGTCTGGGAACCAACAAGACCTCATCCTTAGCAATCTGCCATCTGCCCATGACAGTATTGGTAAGAATGGCCGTTGCACAGTCCTTGTGGAGACAAAGACATGTCTTCACATTCAGAACAATGTCCATCGTGTTATGTGGCACTATCACCATGCTAAATGGGACAGACTTTAATCAGACTGGGCATCCATGAGGCACTGTGGGCCATTGACAGCAGCGGAATTGTACTCCAGCACAATCTGTAACCTCTTGGCCTGGCATATCCCCCACTCAACCATTACTATCAGGCCAGAGGATCAATCCTGGTAAAATGAAGAGTTCAGGAGGGTGTGCCAGGAGCAGCAGCAAGCGTACCTGAAGATGAAGTATCAACCTGTTGAAGCCACCAAATGGAACTACTGGTGGATACCAAACAGCGTAAGCAACAAGTGACAGACAGCGCTAAGCAATCCTACAACTAACGGATCAGATCTAAGCTCTGCAGTCCTGCCACATCCTGTTGTGAACGAGTGGACGATTAAACAACTGGTTGGAGGAGGACACGCCACAAATATCCCTGTCTTCAATGATGGAAGAGCCCAGCATATCAGTGTAAAAGTTAAGGCTGAAGGATTCACAGCAACCTTCAGTCAGAAGTGCCAAGTGGATGTTTCATCTTGGCCTCCTCCAGTGATCCTCAGTGTTGCAGATACCAGTCTTCAGCCAAGTCAATTCACTCCATGTGATATCAAGAAACGGTTAGACATTAGATACTGCAAAGGCTATGGCCCTGACAACATTCCAGCAATAGTACTGAAGGCTTCTGTTCCAAAACTTGCTACTCCCCTAGTCAAGCTCTTCCAGTACAGTTACAGGACTGATACCGACCCAAAAATTGTCCAGGTATGTCCTGTACACAAAAAGCAGGACCAATCCAAACTGGCCAGTTGCCGCCCCATCAGTCTCTTCTCAATCATCAGTAAAGTGATGGACGGTATCAACACCAGTACTATCAAGCAGCACCTGCTCAGAAATAACCTGCTCAGTGACACCCAGGGCCACTCAGCTCCTGATCTCGTTACAGCATTGGTGCAAACATGGACAAAAGAGCTGAATTCCAGAGTTGAGATGAGAGTGACAATCCTTGACATCAAGGCTGCATTCGACTGAATGTGACATCCCGGAGTCCTGGCTCAAGTGGAATTAGTGTGTTATCGGGGGCAAACTCTCTGGTGGTTGGAGTCCTACGTGACACATTGGAAGATGGTCCTGGGTGCTGGAGATTGGTCATCTCAGCTGAAGGACATCTCTGCAGCAGTTCCTCATGGTTCACAGCCCGACCATCTTGAGCTGCTTTTTTCAATGACCATCCCACCATAAGATCAGAGTTGGGGATGTTTGCCGATGATTGATTGTGCAATGTTCAGCACCATTCACCTCTCCTCAGATACTGAAGCAGTCCATGTTCACATCTGGACAATATCCAGGCTTGAGCTGACAAGTGGCAAGTACCAATCATGCCACACAAATAGCATACTGTGACCATTACGAATGAGAGACAATTTAACCACCGCCCCCTGACATTCACTAGTATTGCCACCATTGAAACCCCCACTATCAAAATCCTGGCGGTTATCATTGAGCAAAAACTTAGCTGGACTCACCACCTAAACACAGTGGCTACAAGAGCATAAAACGTGAGGCGGGATGAACACAGCAGGCCCAGCAGCATCTCAGGAGCACAAAAGTTGATGTTTCGGGCAGAGACCCTCTCTGATGAAGGGTCTATGCCCGAAACGTCAGCTTTTGTGCTCCTGAGATGCTGCTGGGCCTGCTGTGTTCATCCAGCCTCACATTTTATTATCTTGGATTCTCCAGCATCCGCAGTTCCCATTATCACCGCTACAAGAGCAGGTCAGAACTTATGAATACTGCAAACCTGTCCCACCATCTACAAGGCATAAGTCAGGAGTGTGCTGGAATACTCCCCACTTGCCTGGTGGGGACAGCTCCAACAATACTCAAGTAATTCGACACTATCCAGGACAAAGCAGTCCCCACTTGACTGGCACCACATCCACAAACATCCCACTCCCTCCACCACTGATGCTCAGTCGCAGCAGTATGTGCTAACTAGATGCTGCACTGCAGGAATTCACCAAAGACCCTCAGACAGCACCCACCAAACCCACAATCACATCCATCGAGAAGAACAAGGGCAGCAGATATATGGGGAAAACCACCAACTTCAAATTCCCCTCCAAGCCATTCACTGTCGTGACTTGGAAATATATCGCCATTCCTTCACTGTTGCTGAGTCAGAATTGTGGGATTCCCTCCCTAATGGCATTGTGGGTCAACCCACAGCATGTTGACTGCAGTGGTTCAAGAAGGCAGCTCACCACCAACTAGGGATGGGCAATGAATATTGGCAATCCAGCAATGTTCACATCCCACAAAGTGAAGACATTTTTTTAAAAATCCCTTCTTGACAATTCATTCATCTCAGTCCACAGCAGTTTGTCCTTGTTAATCCAAAAGAAGGAAACTTATCCAGAACTCTTAAAGTGTGCTACAGATAAAGCGGACATGGAGAAGATGTTGCTCCTAGTAGCCCTTTAGAACTGAGATGAGGAATTTCTTCATGCAGACGGTGGTGAATCTGTGGAACTCATTGCCACAGAGGACTGTGGAGACCCAGTCATTGAGTGTCTTCAACTCAGAGATAGGTTCTTAATTGTTTAGGAAATTCAAGGGTCATGGGGAGAAGGCAGGAACATGGGGCTGAGAAACATAAGTCTTGATCAAATGGTGAAGCAGAGTCGAATGGCTAAATGGCCTAATTCTGCTTCTCTGTCTTATGGTCTTAAATATCGGTCTGAAATATTCTGTCCCTCTTTGAGCGGTGCTATTAATTTGAATAGTTGAAGACTGTAATTTTAACTCAGCTATAGCATTTGTAATTTTCCTACAGATTTTTTTGATCTCTGTCTCTTTCATTGGTGGTCCACTGAATGCAAACATTCAGAGCAGTAGTTGTCCATTCAGTGCCCTGAGCCTGCCTAAACTGATGGCTGATCTGATTACTACATTTTCCCACCTCGCCCCAATAACTCCCTTGCTAATCAATAATTTACCTGTTTCTGCCTCCAAAATATTCAAAGACGTTACTTCCACTTCATTTGAAGAGGAGAGTTTTTAGACACCCAGCACTCTCATGATACCTCTATTGTTTCTTCAGATAGATTCTGTCCTTGATCTCTACTGGGCATCCGGTCTCTCCGTCCCCATAGTAATCCCCTTGATTCATCTGGCCAACCCTCCAGTTTCTTTCCTTTTCAATCTTCCTTGAATATATATCCAGAAATATGCTGAATCCAATCACGGATCATTTTAGATAATTATTGCCATAACATTATTCTCTCAGCAGGCAGTAGCTCACCAACCTTTAGAAAGGGACGTATGCTCTCCTTTCCCAATGGTAAAGGTGTTTTGGATTTCCTGCGTTGTGTATGAGGCATGGCTCAGTTTCAGCGGTTGTTACTGGAGAATGACAGACTGTAACATCCTGAAAAACAGTGATTTATGAGGATGAATAATGCATGGACATTCCACTGTAGTTTGGCTGTGGGAGAAGAACTTGTAAATAGTGCAGGCATTATAGGAAAGAACAGAGGAATAGGAGGAGGAGGCCATTCTGCCCCTTAAATTTGTTACACAGGAACAGGAGGTGGTGATTCAGATTTTTATCGAGCCTGTGGCACAGGCACAGCTGGAGGCCATTCAACCCATCAGCTTGTCACCGAGGAACAGGAAGAGGCCCATTCAGCTCCATCTCGAGACTGTTATTGAAAGAGGAAGGGGCTATTCAGCCCTTGCCTGATCCATATTTTTCATCTTATAACCCTTAGGTCCTTGTTGTGCATGGGGTCTATCAGTCTCAGGTTTTGAAATTTTAACTGGATTTCCTCCTTCAGTAGCTTTCAATAACCTGTTGGACTATAACCTGGTAGTGTCTGATTTCTGACCTTGTCCACCCCAGTCCAACACCGGCACCTCCAGATCAATAGCTTTCAGGTGGTGGGTTTCCCTTCCTGAGAAGATATACTTCCAGTTTTCATCCCTGAACAGTCTGTCTCAAGTTTTCAGCTTCTGCCCCATTGCTCTGTTCTCTACCCACCATCAATAGAAGAAGTTTCTCTTAAATTAACCCCATAAACTCCTTTTAATCATTTTAACCACTTTGATTCAATCAGCCCTTTATCCTGTGTATGGCTTGGTCATATTTGAATTATGGTGACTGAAGGAGGAACACAGAGCCCTGGAGTCGTGGCCCAGAGACAGGCTCAGATTTTCAACTCACAACTGGCAGCGATCTCAATGTTTGGAAAGTGGAGTCAGTCAGGCTGCATTTCCAGCTGGCGTGTTCCATCACTGCCAGGTCTGCCTACGGAGGTGGGAGGCCTAAACACATTCTCCTCAGGGCTACCAGAGGCAAAGTTTCTATGTGATGGAAGGAGATGAGTGATTCTATTTCCAGTTTTGACCAGGCTCCTTAATACTAAGCTCAATGAACTGTGAGACAGCCATTCAGCAAATTAAGCAGAGAACTTGAGAGTCAGACAAGGAGGACACCGAATCAAGCATAGTGAAGCAGGCAGCAAGAGAGTGAGTGAAAGACAGGAGATTTAGTTGGGATTTGAGAAAAAAAAATTCACCCAGAGTGCCTGAGAAGATAACTGAGGCAGGAAATCTCTCAACCTTTTAAAAAGTGCTTGGGTGAGTACTTGCAGTGTCTAGTGCTGATCGTAGTATCTTTTGGCAGTTCAGACTTGATGGGCTGAAGGGCCTCTTCTGTACTGCATGATTCCAGTGCGAGGGGCTGCAGGGTCATCAAGTGGAAAATGAGCTATTGCTCTTTGAGCTTGTGCTCTCGGGTTCCACATCAAGTTTGTTAACTTTAGAGCCTGAATTCCTCCTTGTTTTTTTTTAATCTGCCCCACACCCAAGCCCTGTTATGGACGTGGGTTGCTTTTCACAGTATCATGCATTCCCACGTACTCCTCGGCCCATTATCACATTATATGTGAGGCTGCATGAACACAGCAGGCCCAGCAGCATCTCAGGAGCACAAAAGCTGACGTTTCGGGCCTAGACCCTTCATCAGAGAGGGGGATGGGGTGAGGGTTCTGGAATAAATAGGGAGAGGGGGGGGAGGCGGACCGAAGATGGACAGAAAAGAAGATAGGTGGAGAGGAGAGTATAGGTGGGGAGGTAGGGAGGGGATAGGTCTGCCGCATCTTCACCATTCCCCCAGACCTTCCACTAACTGAGGACGAACGGTCAGTCCTTAGTAAGGGGCTCACCTTTGTCCCCCTACAACCACACATCAGCGAATACCAGTCACGATTGGACATAGAACAGTTTTTCCGCCGCCTTCGCCTCCACGCCTACTTCTTCAACCGGGAACCTAACCCTCCCTCCACTGACCCCTTCACCCGCTTCCAACACAAGTCATCCTCCTGGACACCACCCTCAGGCCTCCTACCTTCCCTCGACCTCTTCATCTCTAACTGCCATCAAGACATTAACCGCCTCAACCTCTCCACCCCTCTCACCCACTCCAACCTCTCCCCTGCAGAACGGGCAGCCCTCCGCTCCAACCCCAACCTCACCATCAAACCCGCAGACAAGGGTGGCGCAGTGGTAGTATGGCACACTGACCTCTACATCGCCGAGGCCAAACGCCAACTCTCCGACACCACCTCCTACCGCGCCCTCGATCATGACCCCACACCCGAGCACCAAACCATCATCTCCAACACCATTCATGACCTCATCACCTCAGGGGACCTCCCACCCACAGCCTCCAACCTCATTGTTCCCCAACCCCGCACGGCCCGTTTCTATCTCCTTCCCAAAATCCACAAACCTGCCTGCCAATGGTCGACCCATCGTCTCAGCCTGCTCCTGCCCCACCGAACTTGTCTCCACCTATCTGGACTCCATTTTCTCCCCTTTGGTCCAGGAACTCTCTACCTACGTCCGTGACACCACCCACGCCCTCCACCTCCTCCAGGACTCCCAATTCCCTGGCCCCCAACACCTCATTTTCACCATGGACGTCCAGTCCCTATACACCTGTATTCCACATGCAGATGGCCTCAAGGTCCTCCGCTTCTTCCTGTCCCGCAGGCCCGACCAGTCCCCCTCCACCGACACCCTCATCCACCTAGCTGAACTCGTCCTCACCCTCAACAACTTCTCTTTCGATTCCTCCCACTTCCTACAGACTAAGGGGGTGGCCATTGGCACCCGCATGGGCCCCAGCTATGCCTGCCTCTTTGTAGCTTACGTGGAACAGTCCCTCTTCCGCACCTACACAGGCCCCAGACCCCACCTTTTCCTCCGTTACACTAATGACTGTATCGGTGCCACCTCTTGCTCCCCAGAGGAGCTCGAACAGTTCATCCACTTCACCAACACCTTCCACCCCAACCTTCGGTTCACCTGGGCCATCTCCAGCCCATCCCTCACCTTCCTGGACCTCTCTGTCTCCATCTCAGGCAACCAGCTTGTAACTGATGTCCATTTCAAGCCCACCGACTCCCACAGCTACCTAGAATACACCTCCTCCCACCCACCCTCCTGCAAAAATTCCATCCCCTATTCCCAATTCCTCCACCTCTGCCGCATCTGCTCCCACGATAAGACATTCCACTCCCGCACATCCCAGATGTCCACGTTCTTCAAGGACCGCAACCTCCCCCCCCCCACAGTGGTTGAGAATGCCCGTGACCGCGTCTCCCGCATTTCCCGCAACACATCCCTCACACCCCGCCCCCGCCACAACCGCCCAAAGAGGATCCCCCTCGTTCTCACACACCACCCCATCAACCTCCGGATACAACGCATCATCCTCCGACACTTCCGCCATCTACAATCCGACCCCACCACCCAAGACATTTTTCCATCCCCACCCCTGTCTGCTTTCCGGAGAGACCACTCTCTCCATGACTCCCTTGTTCGCTCCACACTGCCCTCCAACCCCACCACACCCGGCACCTTCCCCTGCAACCGCAAGAAATGCTACACTTGCCCCCACACCTCCTCCCTCACCCCTATCCCAGGCCCCAAGATGACTTTCCACATTAAGCAGAGGTTCACCTGCACATCTGCCAATGTGGTATACTGCATCCACTGTACCCGATGTGGCTTCCTCTACATTGGGGAAACCAAGCGGAGGCTTGGGGACCGCTTTGCAGAACACCTCCGCTCGGTTCGCAATAAACAACTGCACCTCTCAGTTGCAAACCATTTCCACTCCCCCTCCCATTCTTTAGATGACATGTCCATCATGGGCCTCCTGCAGTGCCACAATGATGCCACCCGAAGGTTGCAGGAACAGCAACTCATATTCCGCTTGGGAACCCTGCAGCCCAATGGTATCAATGTGGACTTCACTAGCTTCAAAATCTCCCCTTCCCCCACCGCATCCCTAAACCAGCCCAGTTCGTCCCCTCCCCCCACTGCACCACACAACCAGGCCAGCTCTTCCCCTCCACCCACTGCATCCCAAAACCAGTCCAACCTGTCTCTGCCTCCCTAACCTGTTCTTCCTCTCACCCATCCCTTCCTCCCACCCCAAGCCACATCTGCATCTCCTACCTACTAACCTCATCCCACCTCCTTGACCTGTCTGTCTTCCCTGGACTGACCTATCCCCTCCCCACCTATACTCTCCTCTCCACCTATCTTTTTTTCTGTCCATCTTCGGTCCGCCTCCCCCTCTCTCCCTATTTATTCCAGAACCCTCACCCCATCCCCGTCTCTGATGAAGGGTCTAGGCCCGAAACGTCAGCTTTTGTGCTCCTGAGATGCTGCTTGGCCTGCTGTGTTCATCCAGCCTCACATTTTATTATCTTGGATTCTCCAGCATCTGCAGTTCCCATTATCACATTATATGTGTTACATTCAGCACAACTAAGTTACTTTCTCACTCACAGCTCTTGCTATAACTAATTGTGCTTTTCTTCTCTCCCGGCCTGCTCTCCATAATCTCATTGTTTACTGCTCTTTTCAAATCTCTCGCTCGCTCATCTTCTGTTTCTATCTTTCAACACTCGCTCTTCTCTCTCTTGCAAGCACACATACATGTGCGCTCTGGTGCTCCGCAGCACCTGCCTCCCCACCTTGACTTCAGCATAATCACCACTTTTCCCTACCTACCAGCATTCCTGATGAACAGTCACTGAACTTGGAACATTATCTGTGCTTTTTCTCCACAGATGCTGCCAGACTTTGAGTTTCTCCAGCAATATTTGTTTCTGTTTCAGATCTCAGGCAGCTGTCGTTCTTCATCTCCTTTTTAAAAACCCATGCTTTGGATTCAATTGCTTTATGACAGAGAATTCCACTGGTTCACCACACTCGGGATGAAGACATTTCTCCTCATCTCAGTCTTACATCGTATTGTTAAACTATGATTCCCTGGTCATGGACTCCCCGTAAGCAACTTCCTGTGTTTACCTTGTCTCGCCCCATTAGAATTTCATAAGTTTCTGAGATTTCCACCCCCTGCCACACCCCAACACTTTAATAAACCCCAGTAAGTTCAGTTGTAACTGATTCAGTTTCTTTTCGTACATTAGTCCTGCCAGCCCACAAATCAGTCTGCTAACCTTTTGTTGCACTCCTTCTAGGATATCCTTCCTCAAGGAGACTAAAACTGCACACAACACTCCTGGTGTGGTTTCACCAAGGACCAGTACAATTGCAGACATCTCTGCTGCTGTACTTGAATCCAATCGGTATGAAAGTCAGCATACCATTTACCTTCTTTAACCTCTGCTGCACTGCACACTTATTTTCAGTGACTGGTGTACAAAGAAGCCCAGGTCACATTGCATCTTCCCTTTTTTTCCAATCTTGGGCCAATCGAATTATTATCTGGCCTTCTGTTTTTGCTTCCAAAGTGGATAATCTCACATTGATCCACATTATACCTCCTCTGCATCCACTTGCCTACTCACTCAAGTTGTCCAAATCACACTGAAACATCTGTGCATCCTCCTCACAGCTCACCCTCACACCCAGCCTTGTGTCACTTGCAAACATGGATATTGAACGATGACAGATGTGATGCAAACATTGGAAGAAATGATGGCCAGAAATAATTTCATGAAGATGAAGGGTACTTCTACAACATGAGAGGATATGGTACAAGACAGATGAGCATGACATACCATGATAGCAGATCTGTGGCAGAGCTAGTCTTAAGCAGTAGGAGCTTCATACAGATTCCACTGTTGTAACTATATTGGAACAGTTAACTAGGGATAATTCAGGAGCACAGATCTTTATTACTGGAATACTAACATGGTCCACGCATTTTGCACATGTTTCTTTACACACGAAGATAGAAATTAAAAGCAGAAATAGGCTATTCAGGCGCTCAAGCCTTCTTCAATGTTCTCTAAGATTGTAGCTGACCTGTTTGTGTTTTGAATTCCACATTCCCATCCTATTACTCCCTTGCTCCCAGATGATCTTTGATTTTCCCTGTCTGAAAATAATCTATTTATCTCAGCCTTAAAAACATTCAATGATACTGCATCCATCCTCTTCTGAGAGGACGTTAAGGTGCCACAATTGTCTGAGAGAAGAAATTTCTTCCTACCCCTCTGCTTGAAGGGCAACCTGAACAGTCACCCCTAATTTTGCACGCACCCACAACAGGAATGAACGAAAAACAGAAATTGTTGGTGCAACCAAGCAGATCTGGCAGCATCTGGAGATGTAGCATTTCATTTTCTTCTGGGGAAGCCTGCACTGTCCAGAACCGAATGTGAAGTTGGATAACTTTGCAGCTGATCCAGTAACTGTTTTTTTAACTCACACGTCACACACTGGTCCTATCATTTATATGAGTCACTTTCAGTGCAGTCAACACATTCTCTACTACTCACGGCTCTTATTATCACTTTGTCAGCTTCACTTCGGTCCTGGCCCACTATCAATAAACCCTTCATTTATTATCTCTTTCGTCTCTCTCGCTCTGAGCTCCATTTCTGCCTGTATGTTCACTTCTTCCCCACCATTCCCCTCACCCAACCACATCTTCAGCATAAATACCACTTTTCTTTCACTGCTTTCCATTCTGATGGAGTCACTGGACTTGGAAACGTTAACTCTGTTTTCTCTCCATATATGCTGTCACACCTACTGAGTTTCACAAGCAATTTCCATTTTTGTTTCCGATCTCTATCACCATTCTTTGCTCTATTGTAGAGGAATGACCCAAACAGAGTGGAGACTGTTTGCAAAGGCAGGAAATCTTTGTGAAGAAGAAAGGTGTCATTTCCACTGACACTGTAATGGACAGATGTATCTGTGAATAGTCAACTGTTGAGGACCTGATGTAGGCTGTTCACTAATAGTTTCAGGTCACCTTTTACCTAGTGTGTCCCTAAATGTATCTCTAGAATGCAGCAAAATGGCAAACTCTTGGTTACCCTTTGAAATGGCCTCAGAAGACCCTCAGTTCCATCTCAGAGTCATAATATTGAGCAGTAAATGCTGATCTTGCTAGTGATGCCTCAATTGATTTTACAACTGGACAGTGCAAAATATCCTCAATTTATTCCTTTTGACATCAGTCTCATTGATTGTAACAGCCAGATCAGAAAATACATTTCAAAGCCCAGAGACAGTGATTCCCAGATCACAAGGTGTGGAGCTGGATGAACACAGCAGGCCAAGCAGCATCTTCGGAGCAGGAAAGCTTCAGGCCTAAACCCTTCATCAGAAATGGGGGAGGAGAAGAGCTGTTTGCTATGACTCATCTGGGCGGTTGTGAGCTCCACAGGATAGACTGGGCCTGAGCCAACTGCTGAGTGCATTTGTTTTTGTTAAACTCTTCCCTCTCATTGTCTGTCATCTTGGCCTTGTTTAACTTTTACTCCCAAAGGTCTGTCACCCATGTCAACCCTATCCCTGCATTTTATCATTAACCAAAAGCCAAGGCAACATTAATTCCTTCTAAGATAATAAAATGTGAGGCTGGATGGACACAGCAGGCCAAGCAGCATCTCAGGAGCACAAAAGCTGACGTTTCGGGCCTAGACCCTTCATCAGAGTGGGGGATGGGGAGAGGGAACTGGAATAAATAGGGAGAGAGGAGGAGGCGGACCGAAGATGGCGAGTAAAGAAGATAGGTGGAGAGAGTGTAGGTGGGGAGGTAGGGAGGGGATAGGTCAGTCTAGGGACTTCACCAGTTTCAAAATCTCCCCTTCCCCTACTGCATCCCTAAACCAGCCCAGTTCGTCCCCTCCCCCCACTGCACCACACAACCAGCCCAGCTCTTCCCCCCAACCCACTGCATCCCAAAACCAGTCCAACCTGTCTCTGCCTCCCTAACCTGTTCTTCCTCTCACCCATCCCTTCCTCCCACCCCAAGCCGCACCCCCATCTACCTACTAACCTCATCCCGCCTCCTTGACCTGTCCGTCTTCCCTGGACTGACCTATCCCCTCCCTACCTCCCCACCTATACTCTCCTCTCCACCTATCTTATTTTCTCTCCATCTTCGGCCCGCCTCCCCCTCTCTCCCTATTTATTCCAGTTCCCTCCCCCCATCCCCCTCTCTGATGAAGGGTCTAGGCCCGAAACGTCAGCTTTTGTGCTCCTGAGATGCTGCTTGGCCTGCTGTGTTCATCCAGCCTCACATTTTATTATCTTGGATTCTCCAGCATCTGCAGTTCCCATTATCTCTGATATTAATTCCTTCTACCTCTCTGAGAGCCAGACTCCAAAATTGAAAGACAAACGCAATATTTTAGTGACTTACAAAAAGAAATGGACTGGAGGAAGCTTCCGCTGCTAGACTCCGAAAGGTTTTGCTGAAAGGCGGAAATATTTGAATTCTTCCTTTTTTTAAGTTTAGTTCACAGTGATTGGTCGCTGATAGAATTGGTGCACTCTGACCTGCAAAGCCTTTCCGGCCACTGAACAGAGTCGGAACTGCATCCCATCACATACTGTTCCAGGAACTCACTTCCCTGATCCCCAGCCAGATGGGAAACGCAGGCGTACATATCAGTATAAGATTCAGCATATTATTTCACAGACGGCTTAATCCTTCCCACTGCTTCCCCTTTAAAAATGAAGTGGGATGCTTTAATTTAGAATCCCAGAAACATACAGCGCAGAAGAAAACCCTTTTAGCTTATTGTCCCTCTGCCAACTCTTTGCATGCTGTATCCGATTAGTCACACTCCGCTATGTCAGCTCCATAGCCCTGTAAATTTTTCATACACGTCCAATTGATCATACTTTGCCTCTTCAAGTACATGTCCCATCATTTGTGTACATATTCATTTCCGAATACCACCATGCATATTTCCCCTACAATTACACATCGTAAAACCCTTCGACTTAATTTTCCTGTCTGCTCCCAACATGTCCTGAACGCTTTCGTGTTCAAAGTCCGTCACCTATTATCTTCTATTTATTCACTCAGTGGACAGCCACAACTCTGTGCTAGAGAGGTCCAAACGTTCTTAACTGCCCATATTAATATTGTTTCCTCGTCTCAGTCTGATATCTTGAGAATGTTACCTTTGGTATAGATGGTAGGTGGTTGTGGAGGGCTGGAGGGGAGTAACCTCTCTACCCTGTGACAATGTTATACATTTCAATTAGGTCACCTTTCATTCTTTTAAACTACCAAAAATAGGGACCTATTGTACTCAGTCTTTCTACATAGGGTAGCCTTTGCATCCCAGGAACCCTGTGAATTTTACAGGATTCTGTGAAATGCCCCTTATTCTTCAACATTACAATCAGTATAGTTGTAACCGAGCTGGTCTTTCTTCATATGCCAGTCGTGCCATGCCTGGAATCAGCCTGGCAAATTTTTGTTGCTTTCCTTCCAGAGTTTCCCCTCAGGCCCCTTTTTAAATCTTTTCCCTTCACCTTAAAACTCTGCCCTGTAGTTTAAGACTCCACTACCCTGGAGAAAAGACTTCGACAGTCCACTTTAGTCATGTCCTTCATGATTTTATAAACCTCTATAAGGTCATCCCTTCGCCTCTGCTGTAGAGTAAACAGCCCCAGCCAATTCAGCATCTCCCTATAACTCAAACCCTCCAACCATGACATATCTTTTCTGCAACCTTTCAAGTTTCACAACATCTTTCATATAGCAGGGAGACCAGAACTGAATACTGTATCCCAAAAATGGCCTAACCAATGCCCTGTACAGCTGCAACATGACATCCCAACTCCTATACTCAGTGCACTGAACAATAAAGGCAAGCATACCAAATGCCTTCTTCACTGCTCTGTCTACCTGTGACTTCAATGTCAAGGTCTCCGGCAATGCTCCCCAGGACCTTACCATTTAGTATATGAAGTTCTGCTCTGATTTGCCTTCCCAAAATGCAGCACCTCACGTTTATCTAAATTAAACCCGTCAGATCATTGGCCAATCTGATAAAGATCTCGTTGTATCTGAAGTAACTTTCTTTGCTGTCCACTCCACCTCCAATTTGGGTGTCATCTGCAAACTTACCAACCATACTACCTATGTTCACATCCAAATCATTTATATACATGACGAAAAACAGTGGACCCAGGACTGATCCTTGAGGCACACCACTGGTAACAGGCCTCCAGTCTGAAAAGCAACCTTCCACCACCACCCTCTGTCTTCTTTCTTTGAGCCAATTCTGTATGCAAGTGGCAGGTTCTCGCTGTATTCCGTGTGATCTGACCTTGCTGAACAGTCTGCCATGAGGAACCTGTTTGCACGCCTTACTAAAGTCCATATAGATCGTGTCCACTAATCTGCCTTGATCAATCCTCTTTTTGGTCTCCAAGCTATCCCAAAGTCCATCCAACATTTCCAACTCCTAATGCAAAATTGATAAAAAGAATGAAACAAAAATAATGAAAATCAGTGAGCATTCTGGTAAGCCGCCATCCTCAAAAACATGAAATGCCATTTTTATGGAAGGTGACTTTCATGAGAAAGTTAGTTACTTGTAGATGACAAACAAAACACAACTCAAAGTCAATTGTTCTTTCACCAGATTCATTTACATTATTCAACTTCTTTGGGCATGTTCTTAAATTGATGACAGATTCGTTTTGGGATACGGCAACAGCAATTATATTTACTTTCTGGCAAATATGTACAACTGTTGTGTTAAATGGCTGAAGATCCAAGCTTCTTCTGAACAATCATAGTATTTTATTTTTCACCATAGATAAGCTGCAGAGCTGGGCTGAGAGGTGGCAAATGGAGTTCAATGCAGACAAGTGTGAGGTGATGCACTTTGGTAGGAGTAACCAGAAGGCAAAGTACAGGGCTAATGGTAAGATTCTTAGTAGTGTAGGTGAGCAGAGAGATCTCGGTGTCCATGTACACAGATCCTTGAAAGTTGCCACCCAGGTTGACAGGGCTGTTAAGAAGGCATACAGTGTCTTAGCTTTTACTAATAGAGGGATCGAGTTCCGGAACCAAGAGGTTATGGTGAAGCTGTAAAAACTCTGGTGCGGCCGCACTTGGAGCATTGTGTACAGTTCTGGTCACTGCATTATAAGAAGGATGTGGAAGCTTTGGAAAGGGTGCAGAGGAGATTTACTAGGATGTTGCCTGGTATGGAGGGAAGGTCTTACGAGGAAAGGCTGAGGGACTTGAGGCTGTTTTCGTTAGAGAGAAGAAGGTTGAGAGGTGACTTAATTGAAACGTATAAAATAATCAGAGGGTTAGATAGGGTGGATAGGGAGAGCCTTTTTCCTAAGATGGTGACGGCGAGCATGAGGGGGCATAGCTTTAAATTGAGAGGTGAAAGATATAGGACAGATGTCAGAGGTAGTTTCTTTACTCAGAGAGTAGTAAGGGAATGGAACGCTTTGCCTGCAACGGTAGTAGATTCGCCAACTTTAGGTACATTTAAGTCGTCATTGGATAAGCATATGGACGTACATGGAATAGTGTAGGTTAGATGGGCTTGAGATTGGTATGACAGGTCGGCACAACTTCGAGGGCCGAAGGGCCTGTACTGTGCTGTAATGTTCTATGTTCTATATCCGTGAAATTTGATAGAATGTCAGTGGCAAAACCCACAATCTAATTGTTTTCATATTAGACATAAACACCTCATCTTTGAAGAATTGTTAATACTACCAACACTTTCTTTTCCATCATCGAAATGTGGCTGGGGTTGCCTTAAAACCAAGTGGCATAATACAATGTTGGCACAATCCAAGTGTGACAAATGTGCAAATTTCCTTAGCTCGCGTTGTCAGTAGTGCTTGCCAATATCGTTTTAACAAATCAATTGTGATAAACAATGGTGTACTCCCAACCCTATCAATACTATTCTCCAGGCTGGGAATAGGATGCGAATTGTCTTTGTTACTGCATTCATTTTCCTGTAGTCTACATGTAATAAAATTAATCATAAACTCTCCTTACGACGATCTGAAGTGCCCATTTGCTTGAAGAAGACCACCATATTTATGGTACTAAAGAAAACTCATGCATTGTGCCTCAATGACTACCGTCTAGTGGCTCTGACCTCCATTATTATGAAGTGCTTCAAGAAGTTAGTCATGTTACATCAGCTCTAGCCTCCCAGCCTGCCTTGACCCCTTTGCAATTCGCCCGCTGTGGCAACAGGTCCAAGGCAGATACCAAGTCCCCGGCCCGACACTCATCCCTGGAACATCTGGATTACAAGGATACCTACGTCAGGCTCCTAATTATTGACTACAGCTCCACCTTCAACACTATAATTCCAATCAAACTAATCCCTAAACTCTGAGACCTAGGTCTCCGATTTGCTGTCTGCAACTGGATCCTTGATATCCTGACTCACAGATTGCAGTCGGTGGGATGGACATCCGCACCTCCACAACCCAGCAAAGCTGTGTACTCAGCCCCTTACTATACTCCCTACACACTCATGACCGTATGACCGAATTTTGTCCTAATTCCATCTATGACTTCGCTGACCATGCCACCATTGTAGGCTGGATCTCAAAGCAATGGCAAGACAGAATACAGGAAAGGGAGAAAGTGCTTAGTGGCATGGTGTAAAGATAGCAATTTCTCCCTCAACATCAGCAAGAAAGAGTTGGTCAATGATTTCAGGAATCAAGGTGAAGGGCATATCCCTGCCTACATCAATGGCGCTAAGGTGGAGATGTTCCAGGGTGACAATCTCCTGGGAGTAAGATCACCAACAATCTGTCCTGGTCCATTCACATTGATGCAACATTCAAGTGCCCACAACAATGCCTCTACTTCCTCAGGAGGCTAAGGAAATTCTGTAACATCTACAAAGACTGTGACCAATATTTATTAGATTACAAATTAGAAAGCATTCTACCCAATGCATCATGACTTGGCAATTGCTCTGCCCAGAACTGTAAGAAACTAGAGAATTGTGAACACAGCCTAGTTCATCATGCAAGTCAAACTTTCATCCACTGACCCTGTCTATATTCTTGCTGCAATGGGAAGATAGCCAACATAATCAAATGGTACCTCACATCCCTTTTCCAACATCTTCTGTTGGGCAGGAGATCCAAAAGCTTAAATGCACATACCACCGATTCAAAAACAGCTTCTTGCCTACAGTTATTAGACTTCTGAGTGGACCTCTCAAACTTTAAATATTATGTTGATCTCGCTCTTTGTTCATCTTCTCTGCAGCGTAACATTGTATTCCTTGCTTTGTTCTATTCCCCTCTGCATTTTGTATGGAAAGATTTGCCTGTACTACACACAAAACAAAGCTTTTCTCTGTACCTAGGTACAAATGACAATAATAAATCAAATCAGATCAAAAATTTGGCTTAGGAATCAGTGCTAGAGCAGAGCTCCAATTGCTCTGATTTGCCGAATCAACTGATTCTGCAATAGTTATTGAATTTCCTTTGTTACTTTGCACTGTTCCTTTGTATTTAACGACAATGGGTTTTGTTTCTTCGCTAGACAATTACCTAGATTCACATCAAATTCAGTTAATGTCGTAAATCCAAATGTATCTTTGCAAACTTCTTCGTATTTTCTGAGTAATCTCATTATATACCTCTGTTAATTTTCCACCACATACAAAAATAGTGTCTGAATTCTCTAATACCTTCAAATGTGTTAATCTAGTGGTAGGAAGTTTACTTTGGGAACTGTCCAATTCTGTTTGGCTCTGATTCTTTCATATCCTCTTTTACACTGACTACTTTACGCACCTGTATTTTCTCATTGTTTTCTCTACGATAGTACTTTTTAACATGTTTACATGACACAATTGAGTGGTTTTACAACCATTAGGAATGTTAAATAAATGTTGCCTGACTAACACATTTAATTACTTTCTGGGCACCTGCTGAATTTTGCTTTTAATGGATCACCTTGTGAAGACAAAAGTACCAAAACTTCATCTACTGCTTGAAAGTTTCTGTTTCTGTTAGAACGCTTTAATCAGGCCTCAACCTGCAATTATACTCCAGGCCTGGCCTCACAAACAAGCAAAGCTTGCTAGATCTGTTCTTTTCTTTTTACCCAAGCTATCCTAAAGTCCATCAGTCATTTATGGCGCATAATTCAAAATTGGTAAAAGAATAAAGTTAAAAAAAAAGAAAAATAAGCAAGGTTTCTAACAGACACCACTGGTCACATCCTGCCAATTTGAATGCTATGCATTATCTCTACTTTCTATTGCCTGCCACTCAACTAATTTCCCAGCCGCATAAATAATTTGCCCTCACTTCGCAGCCTCTACCTCAGTTAATAGCAGCCGTTGTTGGGCTTTATTAAGTGCCCAATTTAATTCTCCTGTCTGCTACCTTAATCACCACCTCAAAAAAATTATGTGAGGTTTGTCAGGTATGACCTACCTGTCACAAATCCCTGCTAATTCTCCCTGATTAACTGAGACTGTTCAAGGTGTTCACTTACCCCACCTTTGATTATAGGCTGCAGCAATTTCCTCACCACAGACACTGGTCTGTAATTTCCTGGTGCCCATTTTAAAAAGCAGAGTGACATATGCAAGTTTTCCAATCCAGAGGGATGACACCTGTATCCAGGGAGCTCTGAAAGATTATAATTTGGCTGTCGACAATGTGCTCCCCTATTTCCTTTAATATCATCAGGTCACTCTTTAATTACACTAATTTCCTCATTATTGACATTTTACTTGCATATACTTTATTAGTCCCTATTCCTGATCCACTATTAATTTCCTTGGGAATTCTGTCAAGCTGTGCCCCTTTTTAACTGTAAATACTGAAGCAGTGTAATTGCTCAACATGACTACCATTTCCCCATAGTCATTGACAATATCCCCACATTCAGTCATTTGTGGACAACGCTGCTCCTGACCACCAGCTTCCTCTTTGTGTAACTATGATATTTATTCTTCTTGATTTTGATGTCCCTGGCAGGTTTCCTTATATAATCCTTTTACTAGCTATTATAAGCTGCTTGTGACCCTTCGCTGGTCTTTGTATCTTTCCCATTCAGCAGAATCAGTGCTGGTTTTTTTGCAGTCTTTTAAGCCCTTTCCTGAGGCTTTATGCTGTCCCTTATATCTTTAGTTGTCCATGACTATTTTCTCTGTGAAGAAGAGTTTTTCCCTCACAGGGATATAAACTGATTTGTATTGTGTTACATGATAATAAAATGTGAGGCTGGATGAACACAGCAGGCCCAGCAGCATCTCAGGAGCACAAAAGCTGATGTTTCGGGCCTAGACCCTCTCTGATGAAGGGTCTAGGCCCGAAACGTCAGCTTTTGTGCTCCTGAGATGCTGCTGGGCCTGCTGTGTTCATCCAGCCTCACACTTTATTATCTTGGATTCTCCAGCATCTGCAGTTCCCATTATCACTGTATTGTTGTTACATGTTTCTTTTAAACATCTTCACACTGTTCTTCAGTTGTTGAACCCATTAAAAGATTTTCCCACACAAAGCAGAAGTTCCTGGAAAAGCTCAGAAGATCTGGCAGCATCTATGAAGAAAAAAATCAGAGTTAACATTTAGGCTCTGGTAACCCTTCCGCAGAACTGACGGTAGCTGGGAAAACAATGGTTTATATACAGAAGATAGGGAGGAGAATGGAGTAGGAAGTAAACAATAGGATAAAGGATAGAACCTGAAGAGAGAGAAGAGCAGAGATAATTGGAACTGCAGATGTGGGAGAATCCAAGATAACAAAGTGTGGGGCTGGATGAACACAGCAGGCCAAGCAGCATCTCAGGAGCACAAAAGCTGACGTTTCGGGCCTAGACCCCTCATCAGAAAAGGGGGATGGGGAGAGAATTCAGAAATAAATAGGGAGAGAGGGGGAGCCGGACTGAAGATAGATAGAGGAGAAGATAGGTGCAGAGGAGAGTATGGCTGGGGAGGTAGGGAGGAGTACAGGTCAGTCTGGGGAGGACAGACAGGTCAAGGGGGCGGGATGAGGTTAGTAGGTAGCAAATGGAGGTGCGGCTTGAGGTGGGAGGAGGGGATAGGTGAGAGGAAGAACAGTTTAGGCAAGCGGGGATGAGCTGGGCTGGAGAGAGAAGAGCAGTTGGCTAGACAAAGGAGTTGATAACGATCTGGCTAGGAGGATGAATAGCCATTAATGGGGTCTCAGTGACTGTTAGTGAGCAAATTTTGCCCATTTACTGTTGACAGTCTCTGTTAAGTCAGCCTTACCTAAATCTAACATACAACATACTTATGTAATTTCTGCACTTCAGAGCTGCTACCAGGGTGTCAATGTCTATTACAGTTTTGAAACTTTTACTGTTTCTAAGTTCCACCCGCATGGTCTCCGCTGATGCTTTCCTTTTATTATATCCTCCCTCATCATTACAGTAATTTTGTTTGTAATGAGCAGGGCTACTGCTCCTCATCTGCCATTTTCCCTATCTGTCCTGTAAATCTTATAGCCTGGTATATTTACTTACCAATCTTGATCATCCCTTAGCTGTGCATCAGTAATGGCTATGGGGGACATGATGGCCTAGTGGTATTATTGCTGGACTATTAATCCAGAGACCCAGATAACATTCTGCGGACCCGAGTTTGAATCCCGCCATGGCAGATGGTGGAATTTGAATTCAATAAAATATCTGGAATTAAGAATCTAATGATGACCACGAATCCATAATGAATTGTTGGAAAACCCATCTGGTTCACTAATGTCCTTTAGAGAAGGAACCTGCCATCCTTACCTGGTGTGACCTGCATGTGACTCCAGACCCACAATGTGCCTCTGGGCAATTAGGGATGGATAATAAATGCTGCCTGGCCAGTGACGCCCTCATCCTGTGAATGAATTTTAAAAAATCATAAAGTCCAGTTTAATTTGGGCCTGAAGCTTGTTTAATTTATTCTTTGCAGTCCATGCATTTATATATGAAACTCTTACTTGCAACATACACTAATGTACGCCTCAGTACGGACGCTTTACTCACCTGCTTTTTATTTCTCTCTTCCAGTTTAATGAATGCATTCCTCACAGCTTTGCCATTGCCTGCCATATTTGAATTAGAATTCTTGTCTGTTTCTTTGCTTGCTGTCCTGTTACTTGATTTTGAGACTTCTTCCCCATCAGCCCATGTGATTGTTTCTGTCACCAGGCTATTCAGCCTTCCACAAGGATACTGGCCCCAGACCACAATGAACATACGTGACCTTCATCTAGCAGAGCTGTTAGCAATTACTCTCTGTCATCCATTTCTGGGGCACAAAACAAACCATAGAGGGCAGCTGTGGACTGATAATGATTGACCAGATGCATGGCTGAGCTTTAAAGACAGTGCTGGTAACAGCAGTTCTGGTAAATTCTGGCATTGGCAAGTACTTCCACCTATGATAAATGGGAAAATATGACCAGAGAGGCATCATAGGGAATTACTGCATTTTAATGAGATGGGAAAATGTTACCAGAAAGCTCACTAAATGCCTAAAATGTTCAATTCTGGTCTCCCTGCTAGAGAACAGATGTTGTGAAACTTGAAAAGGTTCAGGAAAGATTTACAAGAATGTGGCCCGAGTTGGAGGGTTTGACCTGTAGAAAAAACCTGAATAGGCTGGTGCTATCTCAGAGTTTTATAAAATCATGAAGGGGCATGAATAGAGTGAATAGCCACAGTCCTTTTCCCCAGGGTTGGGGAGTCCAAAACTAAGGGCATAGGTTTAAGGTGAGAGGAGAAAGTGGCAACTTTTTCACACAGAGGGTGGTGCGTGTATGGAACGAGCTGACAGAGGACGTAGTGGAAGCTGGCACAAGTACAACATTTAAAAGACATCTGGATGGGTACAAGAATAGAAGGGTTTAAGAGGGATATGGGCCACATGCTGGCAAATAGGACTAGATTAATTTAGAATATCTGGTCAAGTTGGACCAAAGAGTCTTTTCAGGCTGTACAGCTCAATGATTGTGTCACCGAATATCTGGTGAGATTCAGATTCTTTTGAAATCGGGTAGACCTCGCAATTAATTCCCCTGACCTTTTGCTGAACAAACCATAGAGTTTGGTCAATTATTGTCATTATCAGTCCACCCCAACCAGTCAAGAGATTTTCTGGCTTCTGAATAGTCTAAATTCCAAATATCTTTTTAGGTTCCTGGACATGACATAAATCAAGTTGGAGTTCTTTAATAAACATACTTCTGTCAGGTACAGAATAGGAATTGAATTCACTGAATGTTTGGCACAGGAGATGAAATGAGAATTTAAGTTTTAAATACATGTATTTGCTATAATAAGCAAGCATGCAATTTGGTAGTTATACAAATTGTTTTAATTCATTAAATCCCAAAAAGAAATGGTAGCTAGTTTTTTTTAAGCGTCAAAACTGTGCTTCCCAATCATAGCTATTAAATGATAAAACATGGTTAAATACATCCACTTACAAACATAAACAGTGAAACGAATGAGATCAGATGCAAAGAGGATGGATGTAGGTCCAGGCTAGATTTTACAGACAGTGTTGTAGACAGTATTTTCCGCTAACCTCAAAGAAAACATCCAAGGAAATCTTTGGTTCGTTCCTCCCAGGAGGAGCCGGAAGAAGGGGGAAGAGTTAAATTTGAGCAGGGGGAGTCTCGATTCAGGCATGTTCCTTTCAGGAGGAGCAGGCAGCCTCTCTTTCCTGTGGGATGGGGGGGTGGGATGGCGGAAGGGGGAAAGGTTTTCAGTCTTGGTCAGGGGTGAAACATTGTATTAACCTGTTCATTCCCTTAGTGCTACGTGAACAAATCTCACTGCATTACAGGGCCTGTGTATCTCAGGCTTTGTAAAGGGTTGCTATAATTAGATCATCTTCTGGTTAGGGCAGGGACTTAAGATAGTGAGTGAGTTGGGGAGGGGAGATGTTTGTTAGAAAGTAATAACTGTAGCTAATTAAAATTTAACTTGAAATTCTAACAGCAAGTAGATGTTTAGTCATGGGAACAATAGGGACTGCAGATGCTGGAAGTTAGAGTCAATAAATGTGACGTGGAAAAGCACAACAAGTCAGGCAGCATTCAAGGAGCAGGGAAGTCAACGTTTTGAGCCAAAGCCTTCTGGTTCAGATTCTGGCACCTGCAGAAATTTACTCCTACATAGTGAAGAAGGCATTTGTTTTTTTTTCATTCATTTGTGGGATGTGGGCATCACTGGCTAGTCAGTATTTCTTGCCTGTCCCAAGTTGCCCTTGAGGAAGTGGTGGTGAGCTGTAGTCCATGTGTTGTGGGTTGAACTTAGGGAGGAAAATCCAGGATTTAGACGCAGCAACACTGTAGGAATGGCGATATATTTCTAAACCAGTATGATGAGTGGCTTGAGGGAAATTTGAAGGTAGCAGTGTTCCCATGTTTCTGCTGCCCTTGTCCTTCTAGATGGAAGTGGTTGTGTGTTTGGAAGGTGCTTTCCAAGGACCTTTGGTGAATTTCTGCGATGCATCTTGTAGATATGCACACTGCTGCTACTGAACATTGGTGGTGGAGGGAGCAGATGCTTGTGGATGTGGTGCCAACCATATGGGCTGCTCTATCCTGGATGACGCCAAGCCGCTTGAGTGTTGTTGGAGCTGAACCCTATCCAGGCAAGTGGGAGGTACTCTATCAGAAAACATTTAAAAAAATTCCAGGGTCAGAGGGTATGAGCTGGGGCTATTTTACCAGGAGTATCGGAAGCTGATGACCTTATTGAAGTTTATAAAATCATGAGAGGCATGGATAGGGTGAATAGCCAAAGTCTTTCCCCAGGGTAGGGCATAGGTTTAAAGTGAGAGGGAAAAGATTTAAAAGGGATCTAAGGCAACTTTTTCACACAGACGGTGGTGTGTGTATGGAATGAGCTATCAGAGGAAGTGGTGGAGGCTGGTACAATTATAACGTTTAAAAAACATCTGGATGAGTACATGAATAGGAAGGGTTTCTTAGAAACATAGAAGATAGGAGCAGGAAGAGGCCATTCTGGCCCTTGAGCCTACTCCACCATTCTTAATGATCATGTCTGATCAATCAACTCAATAGCCCAATCCTGATTTCTCCAAACCTTTGATTCCATTCACCCCCAGGTGCTATATCTAGTCACCTCTTGAATACATTCAATGTTTTGGCATCAATTACTTCCTGTGGTAATGAATTCCACAGGCTCACCACTCTTTGGGTGAAGAAATGTCTCCTCATCTCCATCCTAAATCACCTACTCCGAATCCCGAACCCTGGTTCTGGGCACACCTATCATTGGGAATATCGTCCCTACATCTAACCTGTCCAGCCCTGTTAGAATTTTATTAGTCTCTTTGAGACTCCCCCTCATTCATCTGAACTCCAGCGAAAACAATCCCAATCTAATCAACCTCTCCTAATATGTCAAACCCGCAATCCCCAGAAGCAGCCTGGTCAACCTTCGCTGCACTCCCTCGAGAGCAATAGCATCCTTCCTCAAAAGGACACCAAAATTGCGCACAATATTCCAGGTGTGGTCTCACAAAGGTCCTGTATGACTGCAAGAACACATCTCTGCTCCTGTACTTAAAACCTCTCACAAAGAAGACCAAAATATCATTTGCCTTCTTCACCGCCTGCTGCACCTCCATGCTTACCTACAGTGATTGGTGCACAAGGACACTCAGGTCCTGCTGCACAGTTCCCTCTCCCAATTTACAGCCATTCAGGTAGTAATCTGCCTCCTCGTATTTAGCTTCCGAAATAAATAACCTCACTTTTATCGAAATTATAGTTCATCTACCATTGATTTACCCACTCACCCAACCTGGTGAGATCATGCTGAAGGATCTCTGCATCTTCATCACAGTTCACCCTCCCACCAACTCGGTGTCATTTGCAAACTTGGAGATGCCTTCATTGGCAGGAGCATCAAATGCAAAAGTTGGCGAGTTATGTTACAGCTATACAAAAATTTGGTTTGACCTCATTTGGAATGTTGCATGCACTTCTGGTCATCACTCTACCAGAATGACATGGATGCATTGCAGAAGCTGTAAGGAAGGTTTACCAGGATGTTGCTTGGACTGGAGAGTTTTAATTATGAGGAGAGGCTGGATAAACTTGAATTGCTTTCACTGGAAAGATAGAAGCTGAGGGGTGAAACTGACAGAGGCGTCTATAGGGTGGATAGTCAGAGGCTTTTTCCCAGAGTGGAAAAGTCAACTACAAGAGGGCACAGGTTCAAAGTAAGAGGGGGAAAGTTTAGGGGAGAAGTGCGGAGAAAATTTTCCATACAGAGGGTAGTGAGTACCTCGAGCGCACTGCCAGTGCAGGTGGTGGAAGCAGGCAGTTTGCAACATTTAAGGCGTATCTTGATAGACACATGAATGGGAGGTGAACAGAGGGATAGAAACTGTACATGGGTGATAAGTAAGGGAGATAACGTCAAAGGCATGCTTTTAGTTAAACGTCGAGAAAAGCTATTCTCAATGTTCCATTCCAAAAATTGTTTCTGGATGTTTGGTATCCCAATTGCATACTCAACCTTCTTCCCAGAACAGAATCTGACTACACTTGGGATGGTGTTTGTGTACACTGTATTTGAAGGATAGCATTGTACTTCCATATTCAAATCGATAATGCAGATATCCAATACTAGCACAATGCATGGCAATAACTTCACCTTCAGAGTTTAATACTGGGGAGCTAGTGGAACCTTGAGAGAAACAGGTACTATATTTTAAGATAGTGGCAGTTTTGATCTGTGACCAACTTGTCTTTTGAAAAAATATGCATTGTGACTAAAATCTCTTCCAGTGGTTAGGAGAGTAGGTAAAGAAGTGGCAGATGGAGTACAACATGGGAAGGTGTGAGGTCATGCACGTTGGTAAGAAGAATAAAAGCATGGTCTATTTTCTAAATTGGGAGAAAATTTAGAAGTCTGAAGTTCAGAGAGACTTGGTAGTTCTACTCCAGAATTCTCTCGAGGTAAACTTGCAGATTGAGTCAGTAGTCAGGAAGGCAAATGCAATGTTGGAATTTATTTTGAGAGGACTTGAATATAAAAGCAGGGATGTACTACTGAGGCTTTACAAGGCTCTGGTCAGGCCACATTTGGAGTATTGTGTGCAGTTTAGGGCCCCATATCTCAGGAAATATGCACTGGCCCTGGAGTGGGTTCAGAGGAGGTTCACGAGAATGGTCCCAGGAATGGAAAGCTTAACATTTGAGGGCTCTGGGATTATACTCATTGAAATTTAGAAGGATGAGGGGAGATCTGATTTAAACTTACAGAATACTGAATGATCTAGACTGAGTGGATGTTGGGAAGATGCTTCGATTGATTGGAGAGTCTAGGATCTGAGGGCACAGCCTGAGAGTAAAGGGAAGACCTTTTAGAACGGAGATAAGGAGAAAATTCTTCAGCCAATGAGTGGCGTTTCTATGGAATACACTGCCACAGAAGGCTGTGGGAGGCCATGTCGTTGAGTACATTTAAGACTGAGATAGATAAGACCATAACACATTGGAGTGGAAGTAAGACCATTCGGCCCATCAAGTCCACTCCGCCATTTAAATCATGGCATTAAAAAAAATGATCTTCGCTCCCAGTGTCTGAGAGAGTATAGGAGGGTGACACTAGTACCTGACTCCCAACCCTGTGTCTCGGGTTATCGACCGACGCCACCGGCCAGCGGTGAACCCGCCTTACCTTCCCTACTCCTGCCCCTCCCCATGCTTAGACACTGCCTAAGGTAATGCTAAGATAGGTTCACTACCTAAGATAGGTTCTTGATGATCAAGGGTTACAGAGAGAAAGCAGGAGAATGGGGTCGAGAAACTTATCAGCCGCGATTGAAAGGCGGAGCAGACATGATGGGCTGAATGACCTAATTTCTGATCCTATGTCTTATGATCTTATGGTTTCTCTGAATCAAATTTCTTTTTCATTTCTTCATGAGTACACTGTGCTGTCTGATGGTCTTTAACTATACCATGTAAAACCTTTTTCCTGTTTCCATTAGAATGCCCAGTGATGAAGACTGATTTTTGTTGTACAGCCCCACTGCTGACTGCTCAATGAGATCTTCTGTGATCTTTTCCAAGGAGACCTGAAAAAGGCTTAGATGCTGTCTGCGGACACTGCACCAGCTCAGAAATAGCATAATCGAGCTCTTGTGAATATACGGTAAGCCATTATTTCAGTTTGTAACTTGGATCCTGAACTTTGGTATATTCATATTCAAGTTTGACTGTTACTTTCTGGTGGAGAATCTGTTCTGTAGGATCTCTCTCATAACTTTATTATTGTTTAACACCATTTTCTCAACAGCATGGTAGCATGTGAGGATATATTCACCTCTCAGCAAGAAGTCCCTGAGACTTCTCCAGATGATAGAAAGCCGACTGATAAATTCTGCATCTGACGCATTGGGAAATCTTTCACTGAAATTGAGCTATTCTTCTGTGGTTAGTATTTACTCTTCAGGAAATTCACAATTGCTGATATTGACTCGTCACGAGTTGTCATTTTTCTCACAAAATTCTCATTGCACGCATTAAAATTAACTCTGAAGTGTTGCATTCCTTTGAGGATTTTAACTGTGTTTTAACAACTGTTGCTGTACTCTGGGTCATAGTGTTTTGGCCGTGACTTCCCTCATTTTTTGTTTCATTGACTTTTATATCAAATACCTGTCCACTTAATCTATTCACCCTGTCATTGAACTGAATTTTAGTTACAGAGTTGTCAGTTGTTTTAAGTTAACAACAATCAGAATCTATTTTGGCATTAAATCGCCCATCCATCTTTGAGGCCTCTTGTATATTCTCTCCCTCAAAGCCTAAGATGCAAAGTTTGTTTTGCCCCTTGTTTATCTTGTCAGATTCGGCAATTTTTCGAATAGCTCCTCCATCTGTTGTCGCATTTGGAGAAACATAAAACAAAACATGACATTTATGCCAAGATGGCCCAGTCAATATTTTTTCACCATTCAAGGACTTGATTATTGGAAGTGTTTTTCACCAGTGGAGGACTGGTTTTTGGAAGTTTTTACAAATTTCAACTCAAAGTGGCTTCCTGTTGGCAGAAATTGGCAGGGAATCTAGTGACTGACAATTGATTTAATAGGCTGAGACAAATAAATAACAACTTCGTTGGTCACTTTTGAATGCTTTAAATTTTGCTAAAGAGTGCATTGCATCAAATAGGCTTTCCGTTGGTGTCCCAGAGAAATTATACTTGACATGCCTGTTATCTTGAAAGCAGCCTGTGAACTGGGTTACTTCATGCTCTTCTCTATTACTGTATGGACGATCTGAAGCCAGTTGTTGATTCTCTGGTGACTTGTTGCTCTAGTGCATTCTCAGTTTTGATCATTTCAACTTTCTCAGGTTTTACGCTTCTCAAATCAGAGGGGATTTCTGTTTGATCAAGTTTCTTAAAAAAACAGAATTGTATGTTTAACTTTCAGCTTATTTGCTGCTATAGCTCTCATTCATGCCTTTATTCATTCTTGATTTGAGCAAGCCTCTGGGTTAGGGGACTCAAAAGAGTCACGACCCTCCTCATCTCAGTCCTAAATGGTTTGCTCTTTATTCCGTGACCATGTCTCCTGTTTCTAAATCCCAAACGTTTGCCTTTCTAATTGCTTGCTATATTTGCAACTAGCTTTCGGTGACTTATTGACAAGGACACACAGACACCTTTGAACATCAAAATTTCTCCCACGATTAAGATCTTCAGCACCTACAGTATTTTTCTTAAATAAGCAAATGTCTCACTTTGACAGATATCTGCTATTTCCAGCCTCTTATCTCTATGATCATTTTGGTGAAGCTAGACCAAATGCAGTGACCCAGGCAGCAGTACCCATCATCCTGGAGATTTATTAGAACAGTACCAGCAAGCAGAAACTCTTTACCTGAAGAGACAGGAAATGTTGTGATTGTTTTCCTTTGAGAAAGACAGTGCAGGAGAAATTTATTTGAACAGTAACAAGTTGAGAAGGCTCTTGATAAAGTAAGAAGACAGTTTCTGTTGATGCAAGGGTTTTGAGGACATTTGATCCAGTGAGTTGTTGTGACCTGGAAAGTGCAATGGAGCTTTCAAAAAGGAAATTGGATAAATAGTTCAAAGGGAAATGTTTACTGGACTGCAGGGAGAGAGTACGGAAAAGAGTCTAGATTGGATCAGATTTTTCAAGGAGCTAATAATTTGTGCTGTTCCTCTCTGAATCTCTTTTTTTGTTTTCAAATCCAGACACTGATGTAAATCATAAAGAAGTTCACTGTAATGCTCTCTTCCAGATAAAGTAAAAGCAAAATGTTTTGGATGCTGCAGACCCGAATAAAATAAAAAACATTGGACAAACTAAGAAAGTCTGGCAGCACCTGTGCAGGGTGAGAGTTAATGTGCTGAATCTGGTCTAACTCTTTTTTGCAATTGAAGTGAGGTGCAAGTTTGATAGATATTATCCTGTTGAAGAGGGAACAGAGAGAAATGTGAAACAGAAGGGAGGGTTGGAAGGTTAGAAAGTGAGGGAGATTGGGGGTCAAGAGTACTATAGAGTAAAAGGGGAAGGGAATGGCCATGGATGTACAGCAGAGACAAAGCATTGCTCCAGAGTAAGTGTTAATGGTAGTTTGAAGATCTGACTGAAAGAAAAAGAAATTAAGACACGATACAATCAGTGGGGAAAGTTATCACAATGGAGGATAGCATTGATGGGTCCCAAGTTGTTGAACTCAATATTGAGTTTGGACCAATGCTTTGTTTGTTGAGTCAGTATAAACATTTCGATTCTGCTGTGTAAATCTAATTTCTGGACAAAAGCCTCTCTTAACATCTCTAACGGAACAGGGGATGATTTAAAATTCATTATCAAGACATAAGCATCACTGGATCAGGACAGATCGCCTTAGAAAATCAGTGCTGGGCCATTTTCTTGAACTGCTGCAGTTCTCAGGTTAAAGGGGCACAATACTGCTTTAACTGAGAGATTTCCAGGATTTTGATCCAGTGACACTGAGGAGCAGCAATATATGGGTGGCATGATGGCTCGGTGGCTGGGGACCTGGGTTCGATTCCAGCCTCAGGCAACTGTCTGTGTGGAGTTTGCACATTGTCCCTGTGTCTGAGTGGGTTTCCTCCCACTGTCCAAAGATGTGCAGGGTAGGTGGATTGGTTATGCTAAATTGTCCCGTAGTGCCCAGAGATGTTTAAGTTAGGTGGTTAGACAAGGGGAAATCAGGGGTAGGAGAATGGGTCTGGGTGAGGCTGTGTGGACTTGTTGAGCTGAATGGCCTGCTTCTAAGCTGTAGGGATTCTATGATATTTCCAAGTTAGGATTGTGAGTGGCTTGGAGGGGAACTTGCAGGAGGTAGTGTTCCCATGTATCTGCTGCCCTTGTCCCTCTAGATGGAAGTGACCGTGGCTTTGGAAGGTGCTGCCTGAGGATCTTGGGAGAATTTCTGCAGTGCCTCTTCTAGGGGGTACACACTGCTGCTGCTGCTGCTGAGTGTTGGTGGTGGGGGGGCTGCGTAGATATGTATGGATGGAGTGACAAGGAAAATGGCTAGTTTATCCTGGATGGTGTTGAGTTTCTAGAACAGAATAGAATATATTTTATTCACACTTTTACTACAACACAGAGGTATAGGAGTACATGACGTTTTTTGCTGTAGCTGCCTTTTAATGGGGCCATCTTAGGTACATGCACCTAGGTACAAATTTTACAGAGTAAGAAGAAATATAGTGTACTTACACAAAGAAGATTAAAGGATAGCATAAGCGTTACTGACAGAGGTAGCTACAGCATAGTGAAAAGGTTTTAAATTTTACTCCGCTAATGTGGGGCCAGGCCCAAATCCAGCAATTGTCCTGCATCGCTGCAGCCTCCAGTCCACTCCCAACCGGCACTCAGCAGCAGCCAGGTACTTCGCCATGGACCTGGGATTCATACCTTGGCCCCTCCCTCACTCTGGGGCTGCACCCCTCCCTCGCTCCGGGTCTCCTATATTCCATCACACTCCCGACTTGTGACATTTTGGCGGTGGACAGGCTTTGGGGAGTCAGGAGGTGAGTTACTTATTGCAGAATTCCTAGCCATTGATCTGCTCTTGTAGCCACTGTATTGATATGGCTGCTCCAGTTGAGTTTCTGGCCAATGTTAACCTATAGGATGTTGACTGTGAGAATTTCAGCAATGATAATGCCAATGAATGTTAAGGAGCGATGGTTAAATTGTCTCTTTTGGAGATGATTATTGCTGGGACAGGGAGGGGAGAGATCCAATTATTGTCATCCAAGTTGGTTCCAAAAGCCTTGATAGGATTGGAAAAGATGTCCTTCTGAAAGAAGTCAAACAATTCGGACCTAAATTAGAAAGCAGAATCTCCAAAATAATAATCCCTGGATTCCAACCTGAGCCACAGGCAAACCAGCATAGTGTAAATAAAAACATGGTGTTAAATGCACAACTCAAAGGTTGGTTTGGGAGGAATGGGTCTCACTTCATGCAGCATTGGCACCAGTAACAGGAACCAGTGGCAGGAAACTGTTCCAGTGGTACAGTTTTTATTTGCACTGTGCTGGGCTTAGTATCCTGGCTAATTGAGTAACCAGGGATGTCGAGAGAGGCTTAAACTAATTGGATGGGTGAGAGTCTGGGAATGGGGAATGCAAGAAGATAAGGCTGTAATTTGCATTGCACAGAGGAATAGTTATTGACAGGTAAAAAGAGTTTGACACCAGTGTCTGGTTACTAGTCCAAACACAAATCAGCTACTGTTGCGGCTAAATCTCAATTCACACACTGCTCCCAGGCCCCAGCTCCTTTATAATCAAACTTCCCCCAGTGCTTGAACAAGAGGCTGCATAAACAGTAGTTACAACAAGTTCAGACAACTTACTTTTAAAAAGGGCAGCAACCCCTGGCTTTCAAACCAGTCCTTTTCCCATTTCAGTCCACAATCAAAAATACAGAAGAATAAAGAAGATATTGTCTTTACACTGTAACAACAGTAATCGCTCTCAAACAGAAAGTATATTAGTTGTCAGCATTGTGGTGCTGAGGATATGACAGGAAATGCAAAGATCATATCTTTTTAATTTTTGTGCTTTTTAAAACTGTGGACTGAAATGACAAAGAACCATTTTGATACCCTGCGGTTTATAAAGATGGCTATATGAATTGAAAGTAAGGAATTTGATATGTATTCTGAACCCAGTTTGTGTACCTGTAGCTTCCAGCAGTGTGCAGACGATCTGGAACTGAGGGATTGTTTGCAAGTCAAGCTGATTGTTTTATGGACGAGGGAAGAATGACCAATGATGAAGATAGTCTGCCTGCCAACAACGAGTGATTTGTTGTCATGTAACTACATAGTTTGGGCTGTGAACAAGACGGAGAGAGGCTGGATAGACCAGAATATACACCAGCAGGTCTACAGCAGCCAAAAAACAAAGCCTCTCTTTCACAGTTCTGTACAGTAAGCCACTTTAAGCCTGAAGAACACGGACTTATCGTTCCTTCAGCATACACTACAAGTGGTGACTTTGAAGTTGATAAGCCAGAGACTTTTCATAAATGAACTAGCCACTCTGTGATCATAAAATGTGAGGCTGGATGAACACAGCAGGCCAAGCAGCATCTCAGGAGCACAAAAGCTGACGTTTTGGGCCTAGACCCTTCATCAGAGAGGGGGATGGGGTGAGGGTTCTGGAATAAATAGGGAGAGAGGGGGAGGCGGACCGAAGATGGAGAGAAAAGAAGATAGGTAGAGAGGAGAGTATAGATGGGGAGGTAGGGAGGGGATAGGTCAGTCCAGGGAAGACGGACAGGTCAAGGACATGGGATGACGTTAGTAGGTAGGAGATGGAGGTGCGGCTTGGGGTGGGAGGAAGGGATGGGTGAGAGGAGGAACAGGTTAGGGAGGCAGAGACAGGTTGGACTGGTTTTGGGATGCAGTGGGTGGAGGGGAAGAGCTGGGCTGGTTGTGTGGTGCAGTGGGGGGAGGGGACGAACTGGGCTGGTCTGTACCTTTTGCAAACCAATGGAAACATTCAGGAGAAAGAAAGGTCAAAGAGAAACCATTGGATCAGAAAGAACCAACTCAAGAGATCCCATAAAAAGAGGTTACAAATCCGTTTTCCCAGTTTTTGCTCTGCCTATGTTTAATTTCCTGTTTGCGTTTGTCTGGGTCTGTGTGTGTCGGAGAGTGTTTATAAAGGGAGTAGAGTTTTAATTTGTAGAGTTCACTTAATTTAGTTTAATTATAGCTCAAGTCTAATAATCTGTCATAAATAGTGATTCTTGTTAATCTTGGTCCATGTTTTCTATCAACCTGAGTCTGAAAATCAGGTAGTTTGGGAATTCTGCATATTCTTTTTAAAATTGTAACTTTTGCGACGAGTCCAGAAATATCAGGGCTTGATTTCCAACACATTATCATCGTGAGATGTGACAGAAATGACACGAATGGAAACTCTTCATTTTATCTGTTGCTCAGAATTGTGTTCCTGCAGGATTGTGTTCCTACAGGGTCGTGTTCCTGTAGGGTCATGTGCCTGTTGTGTACCAGTTCTGTAGATTAGTGCTCCTGCCACTGGATATCATCAGTGATCTGAACAAAGCATTTCTGTAGAAGGGTCCCGACCTAAAACGTCAGCTTTCCTGCTCCTCTGATGCTGCCTGGACTGCTGTGTTCATCCAGCTCTACACCTTGTGATCTCTATATTGGAAGAAAATATTCCCTTTTCTACAGCCCCTTTCTGGAGCGCAGGCATCTGACAGTGTTCTCACAAATTATTAAATAATTTTTGTGGAGTATTAACTGTTGTAATATCAGGAAAATGCAGCTTTGTTGTGAACAGAAAACCTGTACAACTAGTAATGTGATAGTTATCAGATAACCTATTTTCCTCCTGAGATTGGTTGGCTAAATATTATCCTCAGGACAGTGGGAAGAGCCCTCAACCCCCTAACCCCATTTGGATTTTCTTCCAAACACCCTGTTTCTCAGACTGTCATCAGAAAAGCAGCATCATGCAGCACTCACTCTGTTCGAAAGAAAAGCATTACCAGAAGGGAGACATCAATCCAAAACAACAAACAGAAATTGTTGGAAAAGATCTGGCAGCTTCGGTAGAGAGAAATCAGAGCTAATGTTTCAGGTCCCGCGACCCATCCTCAGACATGATGACGGCTAGGAGAAAGTAAGCTTTTATGCAGAAGACAGGTGGGACGGAGGGAGGCAAGGACTAAAGATTGCTGGAGAAAGAGCAAAAACAAAGTTGCTGGAAAAGCTCAACACGTCTGGCAGCATCTATGGAGGATAAAACAGAGTTAATGTTTCGGGTCCAGTGTCCCTCCCTCAGAACTGATGGAGGCTGGGAAAATGTCAGTATATATGCAGAAAGTAGGGAGGTGCATGGGGTAGGGAGTAAACGATAGGATAGGGCCCAAAGAGAGCGAAGAGCAGTTAGACAGACAAAGGAGTGATTAACAGTCAGGCTAGGAGAATGACTGGCTATTAGTGGCTAATAATGGGTTGTGTGTAAAAGCAGACCATGCGATTACAAAGCCTGGTGTGGAGCGTTTGGGGTAAGGGCATAAAAAACGGCGCCTCGAGGCCTAAAGTGGTTGAACTTGATATTGAGTCCAGAGGGCTGCAGAGCCCCCAAGTGGAAAATGAGGCACTCTTCTTGCACTGAGCTTTGCTGGAACACTGCAGCACGCCCGAGACAGAGATGCTGGAACAAAGTAGTGTGTTAAATGGTCAGTCAACTGGAAGCTCAGGGTCATTTTTGGTGGCAGAATGTAGGTGTTCTGCACAGCAGTCATTCAGTCTACGCTTTGTTTCCTCAAATGTAGAGGAGACCACATTGTGAGCAGCGAATGCATAGACTAGATTGTGGGAGGTGCAGGTAAAGTGCTGCTTCACTTGGAAGGTATGTCTCGGCCCTTGGATACTGGGGAGGAAGGAGATAAATGGGTAGGGGTTACATTTTCTGTGGTTGGAGGAGCAGGTGCCGTATGGCTATGGAGAGGTGTTGGGAGTGAGGGAGGAGTGAACCAGAGTGCCCCAGAGGGAGCAGTCCCTGCGGAAGGCAGACAAGGGAGAGCAGGCGAATATGTGTCTGGTGGTGGCATTTTGCTGGGGGTGTGAGAAATAGCTGCTAGTGATCCTATGGATGTGGATGCTGATGGGATGGTGGGTGAGGACATGGGGAACCCTATCACTGTTGTGGGAGGAAAGAGAAGGAGTCAGGGCAAAAGTGCAGGATATGGGTCTGACCTGGCTGAAGGCCCTGTCGACCACAGTGCTGGGGAATCCTCGGTTGAAGGAGAAGGTGAGCATTTCGGATACCCCCTTGTCAAAATTGGCATAATCAGAACAGATGCGACAGAGATTGAGGAACTAGGAGAATGGAATATAGTCTTTACAGGAAACAGGGTGCGAGGATGTAGGATCAAGGTAACTGTGGGTGTTCTGAGGAAGGGTCATTAGACCCGAAGCGTAAACTCTGTTTTCTCCTTCACAGATGCTGTCAGACCTGCTGAGCTTTTCCAGGAACTTTGTTTTTTTAACTGTGGGAGTCGGTGGGTTTACGCTGGATATTGGTGAAATAGATAAACTTTTCCAATTCCAGATGAGAGAGTAAAGCAGCATCAATGCTGTGGATTTACCAGAGAAAGCATTACGGTTGGAGGCTGGAATAGGTTTGGAAGAAGGAATGTTCCATGTACCCCACGAAGAGACAGGCATAACTGGGGCCTATGGCCACCTCTTTGACCTGAAGAAAGTGAGAGGAGTTAAAAGAGAAGTTGTTCAGGGTGAGCACAAGCTCAGCTGGTTGGAGGAGGCTGACAGTGGATGGGGACAGCTCAGGCTTTTTTCCAGGAAGATGCAGAGGGCCCTGAGACCCTCCTGACAGGGCTGGATGTGTAAAGGAGATTCACATCCATGGTAAACTGGAGGAGGCTGGAGCCCGCAAACTGGAAATTCTGAAACCAACATAACCCATTAGAGGAATCGCAGATGTAAGTTAATCCAATGTTAGCAATCCCAGGTTCAAATTAGGATTGGGGACTGGCAGAGCCTCGGATGAGCTGAGATTTCAAAGAGAAGGCTAGGACATCAATGGATTCTTTGAATCTGGAGGCAACAGAAGGCATGGATGAGAATTTCAACAGGAGCTGAGCGAAGCCAGAGACACCACAAAGGAGGTGAAATGTGGGAAGTCCTGGTGATGGGGAGGTTATGGGGTCAGAAGTTCAACTCAGTGTCACAGAGGACTCCAAGGTTGAGGTTGATGTAATTGAAAAAGTAGCTTATGGGAGGGGCCATTGAGAGATTTTTATTTAAAAGGCAGGTTTGGCAGCAATTGGGAGACAAAGCATTTGTATCTGTCTTCAGCCATCTCGGCCGCCTCCAATAGTTCCAAGCATCACAGATACCAGCATTCAGTTAATTCGATTCACTTTACATGCTAATGAGAAATAGTTGGAGACGCTGGATACTGCAAAGTCTACAGGCCCTGACAGCACTCCAGCTGAAGTCTTGTACCCCAGAATTTGCCACTCCTCAAGTTCTGGTGCAATTCCAACACTGGCATCTACCCAATAATGTGGAAAGTTGCCCCCAGGTATGTCCTGTACACAAAAAGCAGGATAAATCCAACCTGGCCAATTACCGTCCCATCAGTCTATCCTCAATCATCAGTAAAGTGATGGAAGGTGTCACTAACAGTGCTATCGAACAGCACCTGCTCAGCAATAACCTGCTCAGTGATGCCCAGTTTGGGTTCTGCCAGGGCCACTCAGTTCCTGACCTGATTCCAGCCTTGGTTCAAACATGGACAAAAGAGCTGAATTCCAGAGATGAGGGGAGAGTGACAGCCCTTGACATCAAGGCTGTATTCAACCGAGAGTGGCATCAAGGAGCTCTAGCAAAACTGGAATCAATGGGTATCACAGGGAAATCTCTGTGCTGGATGCAGTTACATCTAGGATGAAGGAAGACGGTTTTGGTTGTTGGAGGTCAGCCATTTTAGCTCCAGGATATCTCTGCAGGAGTTCCTCAAGAGAGTGCCCGATGCCCAAACATCTTCAGCTATTTCATCAATCACCTTCCCTCCACTATAAGGTCTCCACTTCTTTATTACAGTCCAGGGTGAGGAGCAGAATTTTGATAGCTTATCATTGATAATATCTGTCTGCACATCCCTACTCCCACTTCTGTGCTGCCCCTCCGTCGAACCCAAATGTCTCTGTGGCTTTTGCTTACTGACAAACCGGAATGAAAGGTCTGGGTGTAAATGGCAGGACACTATCTCACGGGTAAAAGTATGGAGACGAGGTAAAGATCAAACAGGTTTGACAATGATCGCTGGCTCGGTCCATGCTGTGGGATTTGGTTTACGTCAGGAATCAAAGCAATCCCAGCACGACAAGGAGGAGTAGGAAGCACCAACCATCTCAGATGGCAGCAGAGTATGACACTGCAACTGAAACTCGTCTGCTCCTCCTGATCTTCTTCTTTTACTCTTGAGTTTTTGCTTGGACTTTTAACTTTCAAACTTACTCGGAGAGGAATGGAGGAGGTGCGTCCTGGACTGGAAACCGTGGCTGGGGAGGCGCTTCCCAGACCAGAGGATGTCGCGGGCAGGAGAATCCTAGACCAATGGCCATGCTGGTTTGGAGAGTCCCAGACCAGAGGTTATCACACGGAGGCGAGTCCTAGACCAATGGCCATGCTGGGGCGGAGAGTCCTGGACCGGAGGTTGTCACGTGGAGGAGAGCCTGAGACCAGAGTCCGTGCTGGGGAGGTGAGTCCCGGCCTGAAGGCTATCACGGGGAGGAGAGTCCTGGATCAGAGGCTATCACAGGGAGGAGAGCCCTGGCCTACAGGTTGTCATGGGAGGTGAGTCCTGGCCTGGAGGCTGTCACGGGGAGGTCAGGCCCTTGTGGACTGAGTGCATGGCCTCAGGTTTTGAGGCCAGGTGCGGCTTGGAGGCTCGGTCTTGGCACAGCCTGGGGTGAAAGGATTATAAATTGAGTATTTATCCTCCTTGTTATTTTTATGCTGGGCTTTTATTAATTATTCTTACAATTTTGTACCAAATACTTAAGCCCCTGCACCTCAGTATCCTGTGTCTCAGGTGGCCCACAAGCCGTGACATTGCAGAATTTTCACTCTATTCATTGGTGCGTATGACAATAAAGCTCATTCATTCATGCACTCAAATCTCTCCTTGGGCTGAATCTTATATTTTCTTGTCTAAGAGCTCATTTGTTTGATTTGCATGGAGGGTTTCCCTCTGTGAGGCCTGCAAAGGTTTGAGCGTGGTTTAGTCAAGAAACTTGCTTCATTATCGACATGCCACAATGCTGGCCCAATCCTCAATACCCCTACCCAGCGGATCTCTGTGTGCCATGATCCCTGACAGTGTCAATTCCAATTTTGCACGGGGTCTTTAAACGGCTGCGACGCACCTGAACTGGCACTGTCAACCCGGAGCTGCCCTGCATAGCCTGTGACGTATGGTCCAAACATGGCTCCAGCTTTATGGAGGAAGGTGCAGTAGTTTAGGAAGCAGGTCACTAACCTTGTCCACTCTGCCATGGCAGGCGTCTTTCTCTCCTCCTTGCTACCTCACATTCACTCTGCCTCTGGCAACGTACCCACCTCCCACCAAGGCTCACCCTCTGACATACTCACTGTCACTGACTCACCCCAAAGCCTGTCCATCATTTCCAAAACACAAGTGAGGAGGGTGATGGAATACCCCCCACATGCCCTGGATGGGGGCAGCTCCAATAACACTCAAGAAGTTTGACATCATCCCAGAACAAAGCAGCCCCCTGCTTGATTGAAACCACATCCACAAACATCCCACTCCCTCCCCCATCAATGCTCAGTAGCAGCAGTGTGTACCATCTACAAGATGCACTGCAGAAATTCACCAAGGCTCCATAGACAGCATCTTCCAAACCCATGATCACTTTCATCTAAAAAGACATGGGTAGCAGATACATGGGAACACCATTCACTGCAAATTCTACTCCGAGCCATTCACCATCCTGACTTGGAAATATATCGCCATTCCTTCAGTGTTGTTGGGTCAGAATCCTGGAAGTCCCTCCCTAAGGGACATTGTGGATCAACCCACAGCACATGGACTGCAGCGGTTCAAGGAGGCAGCTCACCCCCACCTTCCCAAGGGGACACCTAGGAACAAGCAATAAATCCTGGGGCCAGCCAGTGACACCCACATCTCACAAATGATTTTTTTTAGAAGAAAAGTGCTTGCAACATCTTCTGCACTCACTCCCACCTACCGCATCCCATAACAGCACTAAACATGCATGGACTCCGCGCTGCCTCACTCACTTTTCTCACCGCAAAGGTATCAGCATTAACAGTGGGACCACCCACTTTCACCCTCTGTAACCCCAGCTTCCAGAGGGAAGCGGCTCACAACATGGCAGAAAGAGGCGGGACCGGCGGTGGGATCCCCACCCCGGACGAGGAGATGGTCTTGATATTGACAGCCGTGGACGAGTGACTGACTGTGACGAGCCCTTCTGCTGGGAGTTGAAGCTGCTGTTTACCGACTGTGCCCGGACTTCTCACCTATCTTGACTGAGGACAGTTCCCATTGACTTCACTGAGGCCAACCAGGACAAGCTTCCTAGCTCTGAGTCTGCACTGGGCGAGACAGAATTATTGTGGGTCTGGTGTCTCTGGGACAGGGTTTGGAAAAATGCGAGGTAAGGCAGTGGGATGCAGCGATTATCTGGGAAGACTCAAAACTGAATCCAGAGATGCCGCCTGGTCCAATTTGTCAGCTGAGTACGTGCCCCTGGGCAGCAACACTGCAGTGATAGGCACCAGTGCACTCCCAGGTACGGCTTTACCATGCAAAGCATACTATCGGAGGATCGGAAGGCACAGAATCAGAGATTCATTACGGTGCCGGAGAAAACCATTTGGCCAGTTGTTCTTGCACCTGCTTCTGCCAGAGAGTGCCAATTTCCTGCCTTTCTCCCCACACCCTTGCATCACCATTTCTATCCAAATCACTATCCAGTGCCCTTTTGGAATGGCTCAATTGATCCTGCCCTCACCGCATTTCCAGGTGGTGCAATTCCACACCCTCACCGCTTGTTGGATAGAAAGTTTCTCTTTACACCACTCTCGCTCTGTTTGCAAGTCACTTTAAGTCCATGATCCCCCATTGCTTTTACAAGTGGGAACAGTTCTTTCTATTTGCCCTGCCCAGCCCCCGGTCCTGATTTTCAGATCTCCCTCTCAGACCTGTCCTCCCCCAGGAGAAATGTCCCACCTCCTTCAGTTTCTCCTTCCCAGAACCATTCTTGTAAATCCCTTTTGCACTCTCTCCATAATTCCCCATAAAAACGTATCCCCTGAATGCACCATGTGCAGCTGCAGGACCCAGCCTCTGGAGGGAGGCCTTGTTCCAAAAGGAAAGAAGCTCATTTGAGACAGACAAAGCTGTGAAAGCGAGAGATTGGCATTGGGTTGGTGTAGAAACTGGGATGAAAACAATCGTCGCAGTAACATTTCAGGTTTAGGTCTTACATCAGAACGCTACAAACTGACAGAGGTGCCTTGCACTGACAGGCCCTGTCCTTAAGTGAGAGGGAACATACCTATTCAGACAACACTTGCCCCTGAGTTTCTATTCCTGGACTCAGCCGGTGATAGTGTCTGCCCACAGCAATGTTTCAAACCACAGTGTGCCAACACTCACCAAAGCCATGTTCAGTTGCCTTCAATCACGTAGGCAAAGATCAAACATGGTTCCCAGTCTTCTGCCCTGTACTTCAGTTCTGAACAAGAGTCAGACTGGACTCAGAAAATTAACTCCCTGGGTATTGGAAGATTAATCACATGCGAACAGAAGTTAAGTCAGTAACTCACTGGATACAGGGGGATTAATCAGACAAGAACAAGAGTAAAGTCAGTAACTCCCCGGGTACAGGGGGATTAATCAGACAAGAACAAGAGTAATGTCGGTAACTCACTGGGTACAGGGGGATTAATCAGACAAGAACAAGAGTAATGTCGGTAACTCACTGGGTACAGGGGGATTAATCAGACAGGAACAAGAGTAATGTCAGTAACTCCCTGGGTACAGGGGGATTAATCAGACAAGAACAAGAGTAATGTCGGTAACTCACTGGGTACAGGGGGATTAATCAGACAGGAACAAGAGTAATGTCAGTAACTCCCTGGGTACAGGGGGATTAATCAGACAGGAACAAGAGCAAAGTCAGTAACTCCCTGGGTACAGGGGGATTAATCAGACAAGAACAAGAGTAAAGTCAGTAACTCCCCGGGTACAGGGGGATTAATCAGACAAGAACAAGAGTAATGTCGGTAACTCACTGGGTACAGGGGGATTAATCTCACAGGAACAAGAGTAAAGTCAGTAACTCACTGGGTACAGGGGGATTAATCTCACAGGAACAAGAGTAAAGTCAGTAACTCACTGGGTACAGGGGGATTAATCAGACAGGAACAAGAGTAAAATCAGTAACTCCCTGGGTACAGGGGGATTAATCAGACAGGAACAAGAGTAATGTCGGTAACTCACTGGGTACAGGGGGATTAATCTCACAGGAACAAGAGTAAAATCAGTAACTCCCTGGGTACAGGGGGATTAATCAGACAGGAACAAGAGTAATGTCAGTAACTCCCTGGGTACAGGGGGATTAATCTCACAGGAACAAGAGTAATGTCAGTAACTCCCTGGGTACAGTGGGATTAATCAGACAGGAACAAGAGTAATGTCAGTAACTCACTGGGTACAGGGGGATTAATCAGACAGGAACAAGAGTAATGTCAGTAACTCCCTGGGTACAGGGGGATTAATCAGACAGGAACAAGAGTAAAGTCAGTAACTCACTGGGTACAGGGGGATTAATCAGACAGGAACAAGAGTAAAGTCAGTAACTCCCTGGGTACAGGGGGATTAATCTCACAGGAACAAGAGTAATGTCAGTAACTCCCTGGGTACAGGGGGATTAATCAGACAGGAACAAGAGTAATGTCAGTAACTCCCTGCTGTGTGGGATGTGAATATTAATAACATCTTTTATCCAGCATCTTTCTGAAGGTTCTGACATGGAATTGTATTGGATTAGGTGTTGTTTGTATGGAAGGTCTTGTAAAGTAATGCTATGATTTGCCATCGTATTCTTCAGAGCAGCTGACTGAGACACTATCCCTCTTATCCCTGTCATTAGGTGTATCGGATAGAGTTGCAGGCTGTCATCAACACATTGCCATGTAAGCTACCCACCTTTCACAGCCGACAAGCCTGGATGAGTAGTATTGGATGGAGAGCAGAGATAAAAGCGCAGTCATTTGTGCCACATGGCAGAGTAAGCATGAGTAGAGTTAATAACTCACTGGCAAGTTGTAGTGGGGGTGACTGTGACAAGAATAAAAGTATATCCTCCAACATTTCGTTAAAGGTCAAAGGGTTTGTGCACAGCAAGACGCTACAACTGGCAAGTGAGATGAATGATCTGTTTCTCTTTTTCTTCTCAATGCAGATAGTTAAAAGAGGATTGTCACCCTGTATTCCCATTGTGTCTACATCTTGGCAGAGCCTTTAAAGAGGGATTTCTATGTTTTAGAGATGGAACAGAGGAGATTGACCTGAAAGACACGAGGGATGAGGGTCTTTGGTTACTCTGGACAAACTGGAAAAGCTGGGTTTCCTCTATGTATGGCAGGCAAGATTAAGAGGAGATTGAATAGGGTCATAAAGGGTTAAAAATAGCGAGTGAAAGGAAACCTTCCAGCAGCAACACCAAAGGTCACAGTGTGAGACCTGCAATAAGAAGAAATATTTCTTGGTTATCTCTTGCCTCCACACTGCCACAGGAAGTCTTGCCACTGACGTCAACGGTATATTTTGGGAACCAGAATTATATGCCAAAGGATTCCCAAGCGAAGTGACTAATCTGCTCAAGGACGTCTTTCTCCCACTCTTCCACCATCCTACCACCTCCCTGATCTCCTCTCTCGCTCCCTCACTGCCACTGGAAAGATGGACACACAAGGTTGAGAAGGAAGGCGAGAGAGCAAACAAGAGAAGTAAAGAGAGATTGTGAAAAAAGACAGGCAGCTAACCTGAAAGAAAATCCCTAAGTCTCCTCGAAGCGTATCTATAGTCAAAGGTGAGAACCGGGCCAGCTCAGGGATCAGAAAGGGGATTTATCCATGGAGGAAAGTGGCATAGCGAAGATTTTAGATGGATATTTTGCATCTGTCGTTACCTACGAGGCAGGCGCTGCCCAGGTCGTGGTGACAGAAGGAAAGTCAGTCAATACGAAAGTTGATAAGCAAGAGGTATTGGACAAGCTGTTGGTACTTAAAGTAGACAAGGTGCCGATAGCAGATGAAATGCACCAGCTGGATATTGAAGGGTAAATTACAACAATAGCCGTTCTATCTTCCCTAGCCTCAGGGGAGGTGATGGAGAATTCCAAACATTTCGCCCTTCGTTCAAAAAAGGTAAAGTAGATCAGCCCAGCGATTACAGACCAGCCAGCCCGATTTTGATTGAGGGGAACCTACTAGAAACAATTATTTCGGACAGAATTAATAGTCACATTGAAATTTGTGAAGAAGGGTCCAGACTTGAATTGTCAGCCTTCCTGCTCCTCTGATGCTGCTTGGCCTGCTGTGTTCATCCAGCTCCACACCGTGTTGTCTAAAATTGTTGGGCTTATTTTAGAAAGGATCTGCATGGATTGGTTACAGGTAAATCATCTCCAACGGGCTTTTGCTGGTTTTTTTTATGAAGAAGTAACAGAGAGGCTCGATGAGGATAATGCTGTTGATGTGATGTACATCAACTTCCAGAAGGTTTTTAATACAGTGCCACACAACAGACTTGTGAGGAAAGGTTATCAGAGATCATGGTGTAAAAGGGACAGTAGCTATATGGATACAAGATTAGCTGAGTGATAGGAACAGAGAGGATTGGTAAGGGGATATTTTTCATGCTACAGGAAGGCTTGTAGTGGAGTTTTGCAGTGTTAAATATTGGGCCTTGCATTTATATATGAGTGATCTGGATCTCAGTATGCTGGAGGCAATTACAGAGTGGAAGGCAACATTAAGCTTGGGAGAATTGTAACTGTGAACAGGACAATGTAGAAGTACAAAAGGACACTGACAAGTGGGTGGCAGAGGTGAAAAGTGTGAGGAGATACAATTTGATAAGAACATGGAGAGAGGGAGAGACAGTATACCATACAGGGTACCATTCTCAAGAAAGCATGAGAGAAACTCAGCAGGTCTGGCAGTATCTGTGGAGAGTGAAATGCAGTTAACGTTTCGAGTCCCAATGTGACTCTTTCTCGGAACTGAGAGGGGCTGGAAAATGACGTTTTCCATGCTGTCGATAGGGAGGAGAAGTGAGTGGCACAAATGGTAAGGGTGCCCTGGCCGAAAGACGAAGGGATTTCTAAGGGAACAAAAAGATGCCAACTAGGTATTTGTTATGCTGTGAATAGTAGACACTAAGTCAGCACTGCTGAGCAAGATACTGGGGGTGGGGGGGACAGGGTTGGGGTGGGGGTAATTGAAGTCAGGGGCGATGTTCACACTAGGAAGTTGTTGAGCTCACTGTTGGGTGCTGAAAGCTATAATGTGTCTGAGCAGAAAATGAGATGCTGTTCTTGCTGCTTGAGTTGGGCTTCACTCAAACCAGCCAGAATGGAAATGTTTGCATGGAGCAAGGTGGGATATTGAAATGACACACCACTAGAAATTCAAGGCTAACTCTCTGTCCCTATTCCTCTTTTTCTCTGTCTCACTCTCTCTAACGCCTTTCTCTTCTCTTTCTGTCTCCCACTCTCTCCCTCATTCTGTCCCTTTCTCTGTCTCCCACTCTGACTGTCCCTCATTCTCTGTCTACCTGACTCTCCCTCTCTCTCTCTCTAAATCTCTGTCTCTCTAGTTCCCTGTCCCTTTCTCTATCTTCCTCTCTCTTTCTGTTTCTCTCCCTCTTTCATTCTCACTGTCTCTCTTCCTATACTTGTAGCATTCCTCTTGCCTGACTCTTTCTTTCTATCTAATGCTCTTTCTTTCTCTTTCCCTCTTAGAGAGTCTGGATAAATTTGGATTGCATTCATTGGCGTTCAGGAGGGATTTCACAGAAACGTATAAAATTCTAACAGGACCAGACAGGGTAAACACAGCAAGAATTTTCCCAATGACCAGTGAATCCAGAACTAGGTGGTCACAGTCTAAGGATACTAGGTGAGCCATTTATCACTGAGATGTGGAGAAATGTCTTCATCCAGAGTGTGGTGAGCCTGTGGAATTCTCTCCCACAGAAAGTGCTTGAGGCCAAAACAATGCATGTTTTCGAGAAGGAGTAAGAAGTTGTTCTTAGGGATAAAGGGATCAAAGGGTGTGGGGGAGAACATGGGACTGAGCTGGATGATCAGCCATGATCATATTGAATGGTGAAGTAGCCTTAAAGAATTGAATAGCCTACTCCTGGTTCTATTTTCTATATTTCTGACCATGTGTCTATCTCTCCCTCTATCTAATTCTTTCTCTCCCTCCTACTGTTGCCTCTCACTCTGTCTGTCATCTCTTTCTCTCTCTGTCTTGCTGTCTATCTCTGTCTGTGTGTCTCTTTTTCTCTCCTGCTCTCTATCACTCTTCTTGTCTCACACTCTGTCTATCCTCTGTTCCTCTGCTGGTCTGTCACTCTGTTTACCACAATTGTCATCTGTCCCACAATCTTTCTGACTCTGTCTCATGATCTCTCTCTCTCTCTCTCTCTCTCTCCTTGCGCAGCTCTTTCAGTCTCTATCTGCCCCCCTCGTGCTCTCTCTCTCTCTCTCTCTCTCACAGACACACACACACACACACACACACACACACACACAGTGTCCCTGTGTCTCACTCTGTGTTTCTCTCACTGTCTGTGGGTCTGATTTCCTTTATGTCTCTCACCATCTCTCTCTGTCTCTCTTTCCCTTGGTGAGATGTCCCTCTTCCTCTCTCTGTCTGTCCCTCTCTCTCTCTCTTCCCCCCATCTCACCACAACCTCAAAGATAAACCAAGGGAAACCCTTGACTATCTGCCCAGACCTTCTCTCCGCCATGATTCAGCCCTGACCTCCGTTTTCTTTTCCACAGGTGGCAGTTCCATGCACTGGGCCAAGAACCACTATTTCCAGGCAGCATTTGCTTAGCCTCTTGTGCATATTTGCCCAGCAATAGTTTGAAACCCCACTCTCCGCCAAATATTTTCCCCCAGCTCCCCTCTTTGGGAAGCGCCATTGAGCACAGGATAATCAGGAAACACCGGAGAGAGTTCGGGCTGTTTCCGTCCCGTTGGAAGGAGGCGTCTGACATCTGATCCCAATGAAGGAGCGAAGATTATTAACCCTAGCAGAGCAAGGCTGACTGAACAGCAGGAATTCTGGAGGTGAGGAGAGGGAACTGGTGACGGAGAGAGAGACAAGGGAGGTTGGGGGGAGCATGGTTACCATGGGTTTAGATCAGCGGAGGATCGTTTTCTTAGGAGTAGTGAAGTGACATTGAAAATCATAGAACAGAGCAGCACTGAAGGAAGCATAGGGCAGAACTAGGCCATTCAGCCCATCAATTCTGCACCGCCATTCATTGAGACAATGGCTGATCTGATAATCCTGAACTCCACTTTCTTGCCTTTTCCCCATAACCCTTGATCCCCTATCTCCTTTAGCCCATCGGCTCTGTGCTATCCTCTTCAAAGAACTGTATTATGAGCCCTGCTACTGCCCCCTGCTCTTGCCCCACCCTCCCTGCAATTACTTTTATTATCTCTTCTACCTTATTCCCTTTGGAAAGTAACCATGGCAATGGCTTTTCCGTGCCAGGCCCCTGTCAGTTCAAATCTCAGCCCTAAATGGAATTTCTATAATAAAGCTGTGCTGGTATTCTTGGGGGATAAAAAACCAAAAGAACTGTGGACGCTGCAAATCAGGAACAAAAACAGAAGTTGCTGGAAAAGCTCAGCAGGCCCGATAGCATCTGTGAAGAAGATAATAAGAGTTAATGTTTGGGGCCTGATGGCCCTTCCTCAGGCTAGCCTCAGGGAGATTTGATGCAAATCGAACAAGATGGTGGCACAGTGGCAGGCCTGTGCGTGGACTTATCCGTTCCCGTCTGCTTTCTCCCCCTTTAACTTCTGCTCTTCTTGCTTTCTTTTTTGTTCGTTGGGTTTTCTTTTCCTCGGTTTTCTTTGCTTTGACGCCTTTTGTGGCGGGGTCATTGGCCAGCACCAGCGCACCAGTGAGAACGGGATGTAGACAAAATGGCGGTAGCCTCCTAGCGGTCTGGCACAGCAAGATGCGACTCTTGCCTACGACTGGAGGCAACGGCAAGGACATGCTTCCGGAATTTGGGTCCGGCAGGGATCACAAAGCGATTGGAGGCGCAAACAACAGCTGGAATAGAACATAGAACAATACAGCGCAGAACAGGCTCTTCGGCCCTCGATATTGCACCGACCTGCGAACTAATTCAAGCCCCTCCCCCCTGCACTATCCCACCATTATCCATCTGCTTATCCAAGGACTGTTTAAATGCCCCTAATGTGGCTGAGTTAACTACATTGGCAGGCAGGGTGTTCCACGCCCTTACCACTCACTGAGTAAAGAACCTGCCTCTGACATCTGTCTTAAGTCCATAACCCCTCAACTTGTAGCTATGCCCCCTCGTACAAGCTGAAGTCATCACCCTCGGAAAAAGACTCTCACTGTCCACCCTATCTAATCCTCTGATCATCTTGTATGTCTCTATTAAATCCCCTCTTAGCCTCTTTCTCTCCAATGAGAACAGACCCAAGTCCCTCAGCCTTTCTTCATAGGGCCTGTGCTCCAGACCAGGCAACATCCTGGTAAATCTCCTCTGCACCTTTTCCAATGCTTCCACATCCTTCCTGTAATGGGGCGACCAGAACTGCACGCAATATTCCAAGTGAGGCCGCACTAGCGTTTTGTACAGTTGCAGCATGACATCACAGCTCCAGAACTCAATCCCTCTACCAATGGAACCTAACACACCGTAAGCCTTCTTAACAGCACTATCAACCTGGGTGGCAACTTTCAGGGATCTATGTACATGGACACCAAGATCCCTCTGCACATCTACACTACCAAGAATCTTTCCATTGACCCAGTATTCTGCCTTCCTATTACTCCTCCCAAAGTGAATCACCTCAGATTTATCCGTATTAAACTCTATTTGCCACCTTTCGGCCCAATTCTGCAGTTTATCCAAGTCTCCCTACAACCTGCAACATTCTTCCACACTGTCCACCACTCCACCGACTTTAGTGTCATCTGCAAACTTACTAACCCATCCACCAATGCCTGTGTCCAAGTCATTTATAAAAATGACAAACAGCAATGGTCCCAAAACAGAGCCTTGAGGCACACCACTAGTAACCGGACTCCAGGCTGAATATTTCCCATCAACCACCACTCGTTGCCTTCTTACAGAAAGCCAGTTTCTAATCCAGAATGTGGCTCCTTCCCAGGCGATTGATGCAGGACATGAGCCTAACCAAGGCTTTAGTCTGTGCCTAGGCCTGAGCGTCTGCATCACTGATTCCAAACAGCTTTATTGAGGTAAGACTTAGCTTTTGACACCTGGATGTTTTTCTTACTTCTTGGTTTTTATTCATTCACAGGATGATTCACTGACCAGGCAGCATTTATTGCCCATCCCTAATTGCCCAGAGGGCAGTTAAGAGCCAACCACATTGGCTGTGGGTCTAGAGTTATATGTAAGGCCCAGAGCAGGTAAGGATGGCAATTTCCTTCCCTAAAGGACATGAGTGAACTAGATGGGTTTTTCCTGACAACCAACAGTGCATTCACAGTCATCGTTAGACTCTCAATAAATGCTAGCCAAGCCAGCAACAGCCTCATCCCGTGAATGAATCCAGTCTGGGATAGAAAGTTGACCTCAGTGACGGTGACCATCCTAGGTTTTCATTTTAAAAACACTCTTCTGGCTCACTGAAATCACACAGGGAAGGGAATCTCACCAAGCCTATGGGTATCTCTGGACCTGCAGCTACATAGTGCCCTCTGAAACGGCCCAGCGATCCTCTCTCTGTTAACAAGCTGCAACAGAAAGCTCCAACTGGGGGCAGCTACAGTGGTCTGAGGTGGCAGCTGACCATGCCCCCTTCACTCGAGGGCATTTGGGGGTTTTGGGGGATCAAATGTCGGTCTTGCCCCTACAAGAGTTAGAAATGTACAGCATAAAAACAGACCCTTCGTCCAATTCATCTGTGCCAATTGGTTATCCCAATTTAATCTCATCCCATTTGCCAACATTTGGCCCCTATCCCTCTGAACCCTTCTTATTCATGTACCCATCCAGGTGCCTTTTAAATGTTGTTGTTGTCCCAGCCTCCGCCACGGCCTCTGGCAGCTTATTCCATACATGGGAGGCGATAGCCGGGTGGAATTATCATTAGATTATTAATCAGGGCACCCAGTTAATGTTCTGGGGACTCAGGTTCAAATCCTGCCATGGTAGTTGGTGGAATTTGAATACAATAAATATCTGGAATTAAAGAACCTGATGAAGACCTGAAAGCCATTGCCAAGTGTTGAGGAGGAAACCCATCTGGTTCACTCATGTCATTCAGGGAAGGAATCTTCCATCCTTACTTGGTCTGGCTAGCATGTTATTCCAGACCCACAGCAATATGATTGACTCTGAACTGCCCACTGGGCCATAAATGCTGGGCCCAGATAGTGATGCCAACATCCAATGAATTAATTTTCTTTTTAAAGTTGCCCCTTACGTCCTATTTAAATCTTTCCCCTCTCACCTTAAACCTATGCCCTCTAGTTTTGGACTCCCCCACCCAGGACAAACACCTTGTCTATTCACTCTATCCATGCCCCTTATGATTTTATAAACCTCTATAAGATCACCCCCTCAGCCTCCGATACCCCAGGGAAAGTAGCCCCAGTCTATTCAGCCTCTCCCTGTAAGTCAAACCCTCCAAACCCAGCAATATGCTTGTAAATCTTTTCCAAATCTTGCCCCTGGCCTTCTGTATGTCGGCTTTCTTTCTCTCTGCTATTGTATCCCTCTCTGCTTTTCTCTCCTGCTATGTTTGCGTCTCTTCAGTTCTCAAGGTGGCATTGAGGAAGCTGGGAGGCTACAGATGAACTTGGACAGACTGGGAGAGTGGGCAAAGAAATGGCAGGTGTAATACAAGGAGGGAAAGTGTGATGTCTTGCACTTTAGTCGGAAGAATAGATGCGTAGAAGTCTGAAGTACAAAGAGACTTTGGAATCCTAGTTCCAGATTTTCTTAAGGTTAACATGCAAAATCATTTAACAGTTAGGAAAGCAAATACAATGTTAGCATTCATTTGGATTGGACTAGAATACAAGAGCGGCAATGTATTGCTGAGGCTGTATAAAGCTCTGGCCAAACTGTATCTGGTTCTTGATTAATAAGGGGATGAGGGGTTATGGGGCGAAGACAAGAGAATGTGATTAAGAAACATAATCAGCCACGATCAAATGGCGGAGCAGACTCGATGGGCTGAATGGCCTAAATGTGCTCCTATCTCTGATGGTCTTTTGGTCCTTTCTCTTGTTCTAACCTCTTGCTCACTCTGTTTCTGTCTCTGTTCTCTTTTTTTTACACTCTCTCCTTTTCTGTGTCCTTTCTCTTCCTCCTCTTCCTCTGTCCTCTTTCTCATACTTCTCGTCCCTCTCTCTATCCCTGTGTCTGTCTCAGCCGCTGTCTCTCTCGCTCTCACTCCCTTGTGTGTTGTTATTTCTCTCTCTCTCCTTGTCCTCATTTCTGTCATTGATTTTCTCCACCTTTATCTCTTTGTTCCTCTCTGTCAATTTTTACATCTCTCTCTGCTTCTCCATCGCATCTGTCTGTCTCTGTCTTATCCCTCACTGTCTCTCACAGTCCATCATTTTCCCCTCTCTCTATCTCTTTCACATGTGATGGGACAAGGGACATACCATGCTGGAAAATGCTAACAAGTTTGATGCTGTAAAACAAATGGGGAGACGGCAGTGAGTGTCAGGTGCCCGGAGGGGAGATATTTCTGAAACCATTGCTCACAGGGAAGTGAGAGATTAAAATGATGGCAGACCGGAGTTTGAACACTGTCCAACATACGTGCCAACTTTTCAGAGTGTGTCTTGGCTGATGTTCATGCCCCACTCTCCAGGGACGTGCCTGAATGTGGAGGTTGGAGTCCTGGTGGTCTGACACAGCTTCTGACAGCAACTGGAAAGCATGTCGCATGTTCAAATATTTTGTACGCATATTTGTCCGGCTCGCAATCGCCTCTCCAGCTGGCATCCGATTCGTGCCAGGCTCCAGGAGGGATTTTTCCATTGCTGTTCCAAAGGGGCAGGTGTAGTTGAAGTCAGCCTGAGATTCAGCGGGAATGAATGGTAGTGGGTGGGGAAAAATGTAATCACATTAATAGCATCCCCCCCCCACCTCCCCAACCAAATCAGACAGGTCTGGGGGGATTTGGGGCTCTACGAAGGAGGCAGTGGTCCAGTTCTTGGCCTCATTGACAATGATGGAACAGGTTTGACAGCATTCGACAATTAAGCTCAGGATTGATCCTGTGAGCAGCACTGCCTCAGTACTACGTAACTAATTGGCCTTCTTTTCACGTGGCAGGTACGAGAGGCTGAATTGCCTCCTCCTGTACGTTTATAACAGACCCCCTAAGGGGCTGAATGGCCTCCACCTGTTCCTTTATAACAGACTTCAGAGGCTGAATGATTCGCCTCTGTTCCTGTGTAACAGGTTTGAGAAGGGACTAAGTGGCCTCCTATTGTCACAGTGTAACAGTGTTAAGTGGACTGAATGGCCTCCTCCTGTTCTCCAAGTAACAGGCTGGCGAAGGGGCCAAATGGCCTCCTACCATTCCTGTGTAACAAACTGGAGAAGGAGCTGAATGGCCTCCTGTTCCCTGTGTAACAGGCTGGCGAAGGGGCCAAATGGCCTCCTACCATTCCTGTGTAACAAACTGGAGAAGGAGCTGAATGGCCTCCTGCCGTTCCCTGTGTAACAGGCTGGAAAAAGGGCTGAATGGCCTCCCCTGTTCCCATATTTTGCTTTGAAAATATGGCATGTTCCGTTCTGACTGGTAATCATTCAGGAGAGGCTATAGAGTAGAATAGAGAAGACGTGACTTCTGAGCCACACTCTGAGGAACAAGAGAGCAGAATAAACTTGAGTTTACTATTATATTCACCAGATGTGGGCATTGCTGGCTGGGCCTGGCATTTATTGCCCATCCCTAATTGCCCCCCTTGAGAAGGTGGTGATGAGCTGCCTTCTTGAACTCTCCAGTCCATGTGCTTAGGTAGACCCTCCACATCCTTAAGGAGGGAATTCCAGGATTTTGACCCTGCCACACTGAAGGAATGCGGATATATTTCCAAGTCGGGATGGGGAGTGGCTCGGAGGGGAACTCTCCGGGTTGGGGGTCCCACGTATCTGCTGCCCATGTGCTTCTGGATGGAAGTGGGTTGTGGGGTTTGGAAGGTGCTGCCTGAGGATCTTTGGTGAATCTCTGCAGAGCATCTTGTAGATGGCACACACTGCTGCGACCGAGCGTCGGTGGGGGGGAGGGAGTGGGATGTTTGTGGATGTGGTGCCAATCGAGCAGGGGAGGGGGCTGCTTTGTCCTGGATGGTGTCGAGCTTCTTGAGTGTTGTTGGAGCTGAACCCCATCCAGGGGCAAGTGGGGAGTATTCCATCACCCTCCTGCCTTGTGCCTTGTAGATGGTCAGAGAGAGTTTGGGGAGACAGAAGGTGGCTCACATCACCAATACAGGCTGGTGTTTTAGTGTCTTATCCCATGGCAGTGGAATTTTTGTGTGCATGACCGGTTGCCACATCGCAAGAGAGAGCCTGCTGTTCAAGAAAGTCCCTCACTGCCAGTGATAATGGGAACTGCAGATGCTGGAGAATCCGAGATAACAAAGTGTGAGGCTGGATGAACACAGCAGGCCCAGCTGCACCTCAGGAGCACAAAAGCTGACATTTCGGGCCTAGACCCTTCATCAGAGACCCTCACTCTCTGTCCTTGTGTTTTGAGTGAAGAGCTTTGTGGAAATGGGGGAATCTTGTAGACGTCGCGTTGTCTGACCCAGCCTCACACCACAGACCAGCTCTTAACCCGAGACCCAGGACCCCAGAACAACAAAAACACTGGGTCCAAAATGCACTGTGCTCCTGTGTGTGTGTGTGTCTGCCGATAATCCAGGCCGCATTTTCACACGGGCTCTGGGCTGTCACGGTGCTTTCGCACCACACACCACCCCCCCGCCACCCCTCCCCTCGCTGCCAGTCTGTAAAAGTCAGTCCACAGTTTGTAGGCTGCCTGTGGTTCAGGCAGTTCAGCTCCAGTTCACACGCATCCCGAAGAATACTATCAAAGCACTTTATGCTGCTCCCTGCGCTGCTCGAGGAGAGCCCCAGGGCGAATTCAATCATAAAAATACTTAGGATCACAGGAACGGGTGACTGCAATAAAGCCGTGGCGGAACCATTGCATGTGTCCCTGTAGATATCTTTATTTCTCCCTTGTTTCTGTCTCCTCTCTCTGCTTCTCTCCAGCTCTTAAAGTCTGCCTCAATGTCTCCCTCGCTCCTTATCCGACTCCCCCCACTCTATTTTGTGCTCTTCCGTCTCTCTCGCTATTTCTGTCTTCTGTCTCACTCTCCCAGTTTTCTCTTATCTCCCCATCGTTGCGTGTCTGCCTCTCTCTGACTCACTTTTAATTCTCTCCCTGCGTATGTTGTCAACTCTGTCTTAACCCTCTGCCGTCTATCCATGGCTCTGTTGTAGCTCCCAGTGCTGCGCTCTCTTCTATAGGTCTCGGTCTTTTTCTGTATCTCTCTGACTGTGTCTCACTGTCTCTCTTTGACTCTGTCTCAGTATTTCCGTTTCTAAGAATCTCTGTCCTTTTGTAATATGTGCCGATGTTACTACCTCAGCTTCTTCCTCTCTGTTCACTTTCTTTCTCTTTATATTGCTTTCCTTGTGTTTTTCTCTCTATTCTTTGTGTTTATCCCTCTCTATTCCTTTCCCTGTGTTTCTCTTTCTCTCTCTGTACGTGGAAACATAATTAGTATTCTCTCCATCTCCCTTGTGTAAACTCAATTCTGACCCCAGCTCTGACGACTGAGACTGCACATACCAGACTGCCTTCTCACACACCCCTCACCGATAACTCCAAACCCACAGCTTCCTCCAGATCCCTTTCACTCGTGTCTGCTTCTGTTGGGGAAACAAATTTTCTTCTTGTTTATTCATTCACAGGATGTGGCTATCTTGGCAAGACTAGCATTTATAACACATCCTTAATTGCCCTTTAGTGAAAGTACATCAACAGCACTGTTAGGAAAGCAGTTCCCAGGCATTGACCCAGCAACAATATTTCCAAGCCAGGATGGTGAGTGGCTTAGAAGGAAATGTGCAGGGAGTGGTGTTCTGTCTTTGTCCTTCAAGATGGAAGTGGTTCGTGGGTTTGGAAGGTGCAGTCTGAGTATGTTTGGTGAATTTTTGCAGAGCACCTTGTAGATGGTACACGCTGCTGTTGAGGGAGTGGATGTGGTGCCAATTGAGCGGGGGCTGCTTTGTCCTGGATGGTGTTGAGCTTCTTGAGTTTTGTTGGAGCTGCCCCCATCCAGGGGCAAGTGGGGAGTGTTCCATTGCACTCCAGACTTGTGCCTTGGAGATGGTAGGACAGGGTTTGGGGGGAGTCAGGAGGTGAGTTATTTGCCACAGTATTCCGATCCTCTGACCAGCGCTTGTAACCACTTTGTTTATGTGGTGGGTCCAGTTGAGTTTCTGGTCAATAGTCAGCCCCAAGATGTTGGTAGTGCGAGATTTAGCAATGGACGTGCCATTGAATGTCAAAGGGCAGTGGTGAGATGCTCCCTTGTTGGAAATAGTGTTTGGCATTTGGCCTAGCAATTGGACAGTGCAAATGTTACCACATAACTGCCCAAGTCTGGGTGTGACCTGTCCAGTATCTAAGGAGTCGCAAATGGTGCTGAACATTGTGCAATCTCAGTGAACATCCCCACTTCTGATCTTATGATGGAGGGAAGGTCGTTGATGAAGCTGCTGAAGGTGGGTTTGGGCCAATTGACTGGAATGTCTAAATTGATCATTTTAGAGTTTATGCTGGAATCCTCCAAACTTGTTTGCATCCTGACTGTGAAACACTCCCACCATTCAGTTGCCTGAGAACATTCCCAGATCAGTTCTGTCTCAGCTCCGAACCCTCTTCTAAGGGAAGACAACCCTCCCGCTTTCGATCAGGATCTTAACGCTAGTCACCCTGTACTCTTCCCACATCCCTCCGCATAATTTTCCTCAGGGCCCGTAGCCACCCCTGAACTGACATCGCGATTTGTCCCACTTAGCACGTCATTCAGATCTTGTGTACACAGCACCATGGCAATAAATTTCACTCTAAAGCAATTACTTAAATCGCTACTGTCCTCCGGTAACCTTACAGCTCTCCTGATTGCTGTTTCACCTTTCTCCTCATTTCTCCCACATTCCTCACTCTTAACGCAACAGCAACAGCTTAGATTTATCTCCTACCTCTAACGTCACAAAACATCCCAGAGCGTTGGAATGCAAACTGTGACACTGAGCCACACACAAAGACATCAGGTAACCAACAGCTTGCCAAAGAGGTAAGTTTGAAAGATTTTCAAAAGCGAGGGAAAGAGTTGAAGGAGAGAATCCCGAACACTCGGGGCCAAAGCAATTGAAAGCACAGCCACCAACAGTGGAATGATTAAAATTGAGAAAGCACAAGAGGGAATGATTAGAGGAACACAGTTCTCAGAGGGTGGTGGGACTGGTTACAGAGATGCACAGAGTGGGAGTACGATGTGGAGCAATTTGAGAATAAGGATAGAGATGTACCTGAGTGCTAACATATTCAAGAACAGCTTCTTCCTCGTTGTTATCAAACTCTTGAATGGACCTCTGAAATGTTAATGTTGATGTCCATCTCTGCACCTTCTCTGCGTCAGTAACACTGTATTATGAACTCTGCTCGGCTACCCTGATGCACTTTGTATGCTGCAATCTGCCTGCACTGTACGCAAAACAACACTTTTCACTGTACCTTGGTACATGTGACAATAATAAATCAGATCAAATCAAGTCAACCTTCTGTCCATGCCACTATTCTACGTACCACATCATGAGCTTTTATTTTCCACAAATAACCATTACAAGTGAAATTGACGTACAGTATATCCATCTGTTTCCCTTTTTCCACAGCACTTGTTCCCTCCTCAAAAAACTCCAAAAGATTTGACAGACCAAATTTCCCTTTCACAAACCCATGTGATGGTGCCTGATTGTCTTGAATGTATCCAAGTGCCCTGTTACAACATCTTTAATAACAAGCTTCTAATGTTTTTCCTACGACAGATGTAAAGTAAACTGGCTTGTAGTTCCGTGATTTCTGTCACTCTCCCTTTTTGAATAAAACAGTTACATTCACTATTTTCTAATGTAATGGGTATTGGAAAATTAAGACTAATGCATCAGGTATCTCTCTCAAATATCTGCAGTCATTCTGATAGGTAATACTATAGATCCCCCAACAGCAACTGATTCATTGAGGAACAGGTATGTAGGCAGATTATGAAAAGATTCAATAAAAACAGAGTCGTCATAGTGGGTGACTTTAACTTCCCCAATATTGATTAGGATTCCCTTAGAGCAAGAGGCTTAGACGGGGTAGAATTTGTTAAGTGCATCCAAGAGGGTTTCTTGAAACAGTTTGTGGGTAGTCCAGCTAGAGGAGGGGCCATACCAGACCTCGAATTGGCTAATAAGCCTGGCCAAGTGATTGACCTTTCAGTGAGAGAGCATTTTAGAAACAGTGATTATCGCTCAAGTTTTAAGGTAGCAATGAATAGGGATAATTCAGGACCTTGCAGAAAGGCACTACATTCGGGGGAGCAAATTATGTCAGTATTAGGCAGGAGTCAAGGAGTGTTCACTAGGTGGTGCAGTTATGGGGCGAATTCACATTTGACATCTGGAGCAGCAGAGGCTGAGGAGAGACTTGATAGGAGTCTGTAAAATTATGAGATGCAAGGATAGGGTTGATGGTCAGAATTTTTTTGTCGGAGTTGAAATGTCTAATACTGGGTGTCATGCATTTGGGGTGAAAAGGAAAAAATTCGGAGAAAATGTGCAGTGTAAGTTTTTACACAGACTGCAGTAGGAGTGTGGAACATGCTGCCAGGGGTGGTGGTGGAAGCAGATATGATAGATGCACACATTAATATGCAAGGAATAGAGGGATATGGACCAAGGGTAGGCAGAAGGAATTAGTTTAATTTAGCATCATGTTCAACACAGCATTGTTTTATTGGATTTGATTTATTGTCATGCGTACCTGAGTACAGTGAAAAGCATTGTTTGCAAGTAGTACCAGCAGATCACAGTAAGCAAGGACATACAAATCATAGGGTGAAAGAAAATTTGGACAGAGTAAGTCATACAGGGTTACACAACACAGAGTGTGCCCAAGGCAGGATCAGCATTAACAAGACTAACATTATTTCAGTTTAGAAGGTCCATTCATCAACTGCAGGGAAGAAGCTGTTCCTGAGCCTGTTGGTGTGTGTGTGTTCAAGCTTCTGTATCTTCTGCCTGACAGAAGAGATTGTAGGAGAGCATTACTGGGGTGGGGTGATTCTTTGATGAAGTTGGCAGCCTTTCTGCAGCAATGGGAAGTGTAAATGGGGCCCATGGAAGTTGGCTTCTGTGATAGTCTGGGCTGTGTACACCATCTTCTGCAGTTTCTTCAGGTCCTGGGTGGAGCAGTTGCTGTACCAGGCCATTATATATCCAGACGGTATTCTTTCAATGGCGCATCTGTAAAAGTTGGTGAGGGGCCTTATGGACATGCCAAAATTTTTGAGCCGCCTGAGGAAGAAGAGGCATTGTTCTGTCTTCTTGACCATTACATCTACGTGGGCAGTCCAGGACAGGTTGTTGGCTATTGTCACTTCCGGGAACTTGGATGCTTTCAGTCCTCTCAGCTTCTGCTCTGTTGATGTAGATGGGAACGTGTTGCCTTTCTTTCTGAAGCCAATGATCAGTTCTTTTGTTTTGCTGACATTGAGAGAGAGATTATTATCATTGCCCTATGTCACCAGGCCCTCTATTTCCTTTCTGCATTCTGACTCGCTGTTATTTGATATCCATCCTACCACAGTGGCGTCGTCAGCAAGCTTGTAGGTGGCGTTCATTTAGAATTTGGCTGCATAGTTGTGGGTGTACAGGAGTGACAGAGGGAAGCTGAGAACACATCCTTTGGGGGTGTTCCAGTACTGTTGTTGTGGAGGAGGTGCAGTTGTCTACCTTCATGGATTGAGATCTATTGAGGATCCAGTTGCAGAGGGCTGGGTGTTGGAGTTTTGAGATCTGAAGGCAATAATGGTGTTGAAGACAGAGCTGTAGTGGATGAGCAGGAGTCTGGTGTAGCTGTCCAGATGTTCCAGGTTTGAGTGCAGGGCTAAGGATAATGGCATCCTCTGTGGACCTGTTGCATCGGTAGGCAAATTTTAGAGGATCGAGGCAAGCTGGGAGACTGGAGTTGTGGGCCATGACCAACCTTTTGAAGCACTTCATGATTATGGAAGTCAGAGCCACTGGTCGACAGTCATTAAGGCACATTGCATGTGCTTTCTCAGGTACAGGGATGATGGTGGTCTTCTTGAAGCAGGTGGGGACTTCGGCTCGTAGGAGGGAGAGGTTGAAGATGTATATGAGTACTTTCACCAGCTGGTCTGCACGGGATCTAAGTGCACAGCTGTGGACTCCAGGCCCCTCGCTTTCCCTGGAGTTGACTCCCAGGGAGACTGATCCGACGTCTGTAGCAAAGACAACGGGCTCAGGTGTGTCTGGAGCTGTCTGAACAAGGTGGCACCACGGCAACGGCACTCTGTTCGAACCACGCACACACAGCATTGAGCACTTCAGGGAGGGATGTGCCATTGTCCGCTACCTTGCTCTGCTTCATTTTGTATCCCGTTATGTTGTTTAGGCTTTGCCACAGGCAGCGTGAGTCGATTAGGTTAGTTTGGACATCTAATTTGGTGCGTTATGGCATCTTGGCATCTTTCATGGCTTTGCGGAGGCCATATCTGGGTTTCCTGTATAGGTCTGGGTTGTCCGACACAAATGCCACATGTCTGGCCTTCAGTAGGGAGTGGACTTCCCAATTCATCCAAAGTTTCTGGCTGGGAAACATCCATATTGACTTCTTTGGTACACAGCCTTCCACACATTTGCTGATGAAGTCGGTAGCAGTGTTGGTGCAGAGCTAGGTGGGAGGCAATACCAAGGAGCTGGAGATGGGCATTTATTGCAGCTCTGACAAGGGGTCATTGGCCTGAAATGGCAAAACTCTCCCTTTTATCTCGCACCCCCTTCACCATATCCCCCCTCCCGCCCCCACCCAAGGAGTCTTGACCGATCTCAGTCAGAGTTACTGTGAGAAAGTGGTCCATTTGCCTGCCACAAACAGAATCATTCATCTGTTTACATCCCTTGCTTCAGGCAGCTGGGTTGCGTCTCAGAGACGCGGCAGAATTCCTGCACGGAATGACAAGCTGAAAGCTGTGTCCTCCAATCAGCTGGTCACCATACGCGACCCGCCGAAAATGTGATGCTGCCCAAGACGGGTTTCTGGCCCTGTCACCGATCCACACACTGTCACCTTGGCCTGCGTTCAGCAACGATAGCAACTGGCATTTTCGTCATGACCCTGGCATCGCACCAAGAAAAGTTCCACACTGATTGAATTAGCTACGGATCAGAACCTTGAGGTGTGATTGAGGCAGGAGTTGCTCAGAGAGGTAGTGTTTAAGGAAACGCCACAAGGGACAAAATGGAGACACAGAGAGAGAGAGAGAGAGAGAAAATAAACAGGGATCGATTGGAGGGAATTCCAGAATTCTGCTGTCAGGACATGCGGCCGCCACTGGAGATGCATTGAAAGAAATGAACACGGTACAAAAAGAAGTTGAATTGGAGGAGGTTTGAGAGATAGGCTGTTAGGGGTTGGGAGAGGTTATAGAGATAAGGAGAGGGTGTAGGGGCTGGAGGGGGTTACAGAGATAGGGAGGGGGTGTAGGGGCTGGAGGGGGTTACAGAGATAGGGAGGGGGCGTAGGGGCTGAAGGGGGTTACAGAGATAGGGAGGGATGTAGGGGCTGGAGGGGGTTACAGAAATAGGGAGGGGGTGTAGGGGCTGGAGGGGGTTACAGAGATAGGGAGGGGGTGTAGGGGCTGGAGGGGGTTACAGAGATAGGGAGGGGGTGTAGGGGCTGGAGGGGGTTACAGAGATAGGAAGGGGGTGTAGGGGCTGGAGGAGGTTACAGAGATAGGGAGGGGGTGTAGGGGCTGGAGGGGGTTTACAGAGATAGGGAGGGGGTGTAGGGGCTGGAGGGGGTTACGGAGATAGGGAGGGGGTGTAGGGGCTGGAGGGGGTTACAGAGATAGGGAGGGGGTGTAGGGGCTGGAGGGGGTTGCAGAGATAGGGAGGGGGTGTAGGGGCTGGTGAAGGTTACAGAGACAGGGAGAGGTGTAGGGGCTCTTGGACGTGACAGAGATAGGGAGTGTAGGGCTGGAAGGGGTTACAGAGATAGAGAGGACTGTATGGCCTGGAGGAGGTTCAGAGATATTAGGGAATGTAGGGCCTGGAGGACGTTATAGAGATAGAGAGGGTTGTGAGCCCAGATTAAGATAAGGAGATTGGATTTGAAATGAAGACCGGAGGACGATTCCAACAATGGGGAAGGTCCAGTCCACCTTCTCGGGGTAGATTTGGGGGTGGTGGAGAGCTGTCAGAATGAGAATTTTATGGCCAATTCAGGTAACGGTGTGTCAGTGTGGGTCATCACACACAGCCGAAAAAGATGGGTGAATGTGACATAATGCTGTGCAAGTCTATGCCTCTCTGAGTGCATTTTCGATTAACTGAATTTCATGGGAGAGTTCGAATAATGAAGGCGAAAGGCTGCAAAAGATCAGATGCAGCTTTCAGCATCAGATAAGCTGGGCACGAATTATACGCGTTATAACCAGAGCACGACTGTGAACCAGCTGTGAGACAGAAGCCCCAGCCGAATTTTACCCACACATATGTGTTCAATCACATTGTCTTCCCACTGCACTCCGTCACGCTCTCCTTCCCTGGGATAAACCCATTGAAGAATATTTCTCTCCACACACGCACATTCATATGCAGACGCTCACACGCTCACACTTACATCCACGCAAAAATATTTACTCTCACACACAGACAAACCACTCATGCACATGCACATTCTTAGACACACCACATATACACATTCACACTTGGGCAGAAACCCCCTCATAAACACACATATGCACTCACACAAACATGCATTCACACTCATACACACACGTGCACTCACACTCACAGATGTATGCACATGCACAAATCCATACAGGCGCATCCGCGAATCCACACACGCTCGCACTTGTACACACATTACACAAATGCACTTATAAACGCACACGCTGTTCGTGTTTGAAGGCAGAAGAGTGCTCAGTCCCCAGATCGTAGCAAGTCACACTGCTCATGTGAGTATGGTGACAGGCTCTCAGCCTGCTGTTCCTCTAGCACAGCCTGATCCCCCTCCTCTCTCATGTAGTTGCTGGAAATTCCGGCAGACTCCAGACACATCATAAAAACAACAGAGATAATGGGAACTGCAGATGCTGGAGATTCCAAGATAATAAAATGTGAGGCTGGATGAACACAGCAGGCCAAGCAGCATCTCAGGAGCACAAAAGCTGACGTTTCGGGCCTAGACCCTTCATCAGAGAGGGGGATGGGGTGAGGGAACTGGAATAAATAGGGAGAGAGGGGGAGGCGGACCGAAGATGGAGAGTAAAGAAGATAGGTGGAGAGAGTGTAGGTGGGGAGGTAGGGAGGGGATAGGTCAGTCCAGGAAAGACGGACAGGTCAAGGAGGTGGGATGAGGTTAGTAGGTAGCTGGGGGTGCGACTTGGGGTGGGAGGAAGGGATGGGTGAGAGGAAGAACCGGTTAGGGAGGCAGAGACAGTTTGGACTGGTTTTGGGATGCAGTGGGTGGGGGGGAAGAGCTGGGCTGGTTGTGTGGTGCAGTGGGGGGAGGGGATGAACTGGGCTGGTTTAGGGATGCAGTAGGGGAAGGGGAGATTTTGAAACTGGTGAAGTCCACATTGATACCATATGGCTGCAGGGTTCCCAGGCGGAATATGAGTTGCTGTTCCTGCAACCTTCGGGTGGCATCATTGTGGCAGTGCAGGAGGCCCATGATGGACATGTCATCAAGAGAATGGGAGGGGGAGTGGAAATGGTTTGCGACTGGGAGGTGCAGTTGTTTGTTGCGAACTGAGCGGAGGTGTTCTGCAAAGCGGTCCCCAAGCCTCCGCTTGGTTTCCCCAATGTAGAGGAAGCCGCACCGGGTACAGTGGATGCAGTATACCACATTGGCAGATGTGCAGGTGAACCTCTGCTTGATGTGGAATGTCATCTTGGGGCCTGGGATGGGGGTGAGGGAGGAGGTGTGGGGGCAAGTGTAGCATTTCCTGCGGTTGCAGGGGAAGGTGCCGGGTGTGGTGGGGTTGGAGGGCAGTGTGGACCGAACAAGGGAGTCACGGAGAGAGTGGTCTCTCCGGAAAGCAGACAGGGGAGGGGATGGAAAAATGTCTTGGGTGGTGGGGTCGGATTGTAAATGACACTTCCGCCATGCAGAACACCTCCGCTCAGTTCGTAACAAACAACTGCACCTCCCAGTCGCAAACCATTTCCACTCCCCCTCCCATTCTCTTGATGACATGTCCATCATGGGCCTCCTGCACTGCCACAATGATGCCACCCGAAGGTTGCAGGAACAGCAACTCATATTCCGCCTGGGAACCCTGCAGCCCAATGGTATCAATGTGGACTTCACCAGTTTCAAAATCTCCCCTTCCCCCACTGCATCCCCAAACCAGCCCAGTGCATCCCCTCCCCCCACTGCACCACACAACCAGCCCAGCTCTTCCCCCCCACCCACTGCATCCCAAAACCAGTCCAACCTGTCTCTGCCTCCCTAACCGGTTCTTCCTCTCACCCATCCCTTCCTCCCACCCCAAGCCGCACCCCCAGCTACCTACTAACCTCATCCCACCTCCTTGACCTGTCCGTCTTCCCTGGACTGACCTATCCCCTCCCTACCTCCCCACCTACACCCTCTCCACATATCTTCTTTACTCTCCATCTTCGGTCCGCCTCCCCCTCTCTCCCTATTTATTCCAGTTCCCTCCCCCCATCCCCCTCTCTGATGAAGGGTCTAGGCCCGAAACGTCAGCTTTTGTGCTCCTGAGATGCTGCTTGGCCTGCTGTGTTCATCCAGCCTCACATTTTATTATCATAAAAACAACAATTCTTTTCTCTTCCTTTCTGTCTTTCTTTCACCCTCTTCATGTGGTTTCACATTGCTGGGAGATCAGAAGTACCAAGGGAAAACCAGTAATGGAAGTCGGGCCTGTTGCAAATGAACCAGCACCATCCTGACTTGGAAATATATCGTGGTTCTTTCAGTGTCACTGGGTCAAAATCCCAGAATTCCCTCCCTGAGGAACATTGTGGGTCTGCATGGATTGCAGCGGTTCAAAAATCACATTGTCTTCCCACAGCACTCCGTCACACTCTCCTTCCCTGGCATAAACCCATTGAAGAATATTTCACCTTGTCAAGGGGGCAACTAGGGACTATGTACTGGTCCTACGGACAATGTCTATGTGTCGTAAAATAAGTCTTTAAAAAAGTCAGCATTTTTCAACACCTTCTAGGAGATGATGGATGGTGTTAGCCAATGGATTGTAACAGACCCACCCCATACCATTGTCACTCTGAGTTCTCGGAAAGTTCTCTGCTCCTGGCTAACCTGTAGTCCCAGCAGCACCAGTGGTAACTGTGACCTGATCTGCAATTACAAGGGGTCTACAAGCAGTTCAGGTCAGAGTTTAGGAGCAGGTGGTTCTCTCCTTTATTTATTCTTTCATTCTTGAGGGATATGGGCCGGCCTAGCATTTATTGCCCCATCCCTAGTTGCCCCCTTGAGAAGGTGGGGATCAGCTGCCTTCTTCAACCGCTGAGTCCATGTGCAATGGGTTGACCCACAGTGCCCCCTTAGCGAGAGAATTCCAGGATTTTGACCCAGCGACAGTGAAGGAATGACGATACGTTTCTAAGACAGAATAGGGAGTGGCTCAGAGGGGAACTTCCAGGGTGTGATGTTCCCATGTATCTGCTGCCCCTTGTCCTTCTGAATGGAAGTGGGTCGTTAGGTTGGAAGGTGCTGCCTGAGGATCTTTGGTGAATTTCTGCAGAGCATCTTGTAGATGGTACACACTGCTGCGACTGAGCATCGGTGGGGTGGAGGGAGTGGGATGTTTGTGGATGTGGTGCCAATCGAGAGGGGGCTGCTTTGTCCTGGATGGTGTTAAGTATTCTTAAGCTTCTTAAGTGTTGTTGGAGCTGCCACCATCCAGGGGCAAATGGGGTGTATTCCATCACCCTCCTGACTTGTGCCTTGTAGGGACAGGCTTTGGGGAGTCAGGAAGGAAGTTACTTGCTGCAGGATTCCCAGCCTCTAACCTGCCCTTGTAGCCACTGTGTTTATGTGGTGAGCCCAGTAAGTTTCAGTTTGAGTTCCTGAAGACTGTGATGATGGAGTATGGAGCTGAGGCCTGTTGAAATGGGAAGGGAGATATTGAGGGTGGCAGGAGGTTGGCAGAGAATCCAGCAGATAAGTTTAGGAAGTGGTCAAAAATTTAACAGATGGAAAGCAAACGTTAAATAGCTTAGAACTCAACCCAGTGGACGCCAGAAGAATGAACAGTGATCCCTTTGAAGTGTATTGGATTCTTAAGGGGCTTGACAGACTAAATACTGAGAGGATGTTTCCTCTCAAGGGAGAGCCTAGGACCAGAGGGCATAGTCTCAGAATAAAGGGCTGCCAATTTAAGATTGAGATGAGGAGGAATTTCTTCTGTCAGAAGTTTGTGAGTCTTTGGAACTCTTTGCCACAGAGAGCTGTGGGGCAGAGTCCTTGCTGAGGTAGATAGCTTCTCAATCTGCGGTAAATGAGGGGTAACAGGGAAAGGACAGGAAAGTGGACGTGAGGAGTGTTGAATCAGCCATGGCCCTATTGAATGGCAGAGCAGGCTCGAGGGGCTGAAAGGCCTAATCCTGTTCCTATTTCTGACAGTCTTGTGGAATATGTTGTGGGGAAATGTGAGCTTATGCACTTTGGCAGAAAGAATAGAGAAGCTGAATATTATTTAAATGGAGAAAGTCTGCAGAAAGCTACAGAACAAAGTGATTGGGAATCTCGTCCATGAATAACAAAAGGCTAGTGCACAAGTTCAGCAGGTAATAGAGGAGGCAAAGAAAATGTTGGCCTTTATTTAAAAGGGATTGGAGCATAAAAGTAGGAAAGTTTTGCTCAATGTATACAAGGCATTTGGCAGACTGTACCTAGGATACCGTGAACAGTTTTGGTCCCCTCACCGAAGGAAAGACATACTGACATTGGAGGCAGTCCAGGTCTGATCCAGGCATGGAGGGACTGCCTGAGGAGAGGCTGGACTTCTATTCATTGGAGCTTTGGAGAACAAAAGTCCACCTAATTGAAACATGTAAGATTCTGAATATGCTTGATAGGGTAGTTGCAGAGAGGTTGTTTCCCCTTATGAGAGAATCCAGGACCAGAGGGCCTAATCTCACAGTGAGGAGTCACCCATTTGAGACAGAGATGTGGAGGAATTTATAGGAACGCTCACCTTTACGAGCCGATGCACACAATGCAAGAGCAAAGAGGTAATGGCATGTGTAAGGTACTGGTTAGACCGTAACTGGAGTGTGTTCACCACACTATAGGAAGGATATGACTGCATTGGAGAGGATTTACCAGGAATCTGCCTAATCAGGTTAATAAGGAAGGGATGCAGAGCTGGAGACAGCTGAAGAATTAGCTAGTAAATTGAGAACAGGAAAAGAGGTTGATGTAAATCGGTAGAAGCATCAGAACTTTTCAAAAGAGATTTGAATAAATAATTGAGGATAAAACACGTGAATTCTGATGTGGAAGAGAAAGGGTAGTTTCATGAAAGTAGGTGGTTCCAAAGTAAAGCAAGCACAAGTCTGATGAGCTGAATGGACCTCTTTTGAGTCCTGTGGTTCTAGGATTCGATCTTATGCAGTCTCCTGCTGCCCCTTCCCTTCCAGAAACATGGGCAATGCTTCCAAGTTTTTGGTAATTCAACACAAAGCCAAATAATGTTGGACTTCCCCAGTGTCTGATTCATGAGCTGTGACCCTGCTAGCCACAAGGCTGTGAACTTCACAGAGTCTGGTTTTCATTTGACATTTCACATGCAGCTTTGAAATTCCTTCCCGCTATTGGGGAGAAACACAGGGCAGTTATGTCAGCTCTCTGCAGATCGAAAACATACGAGGTATTTGTCAGCAAGGCCCTGCCAACTTCAAGTGCATGAATCTCAGCTTCTGCTGCGGTGCTGCTCTGATTGCACAGTCCAGATAACCCAGCAGCAGAGACAGTCCCCATCCCCAGTCCCAGCAGATACAGTCCCCATCCCTAGTCCCAGCTCCTCCATCAGACAGAATCCCCTTCCCCCATCCAGCTCCTTCAGCAGACAGCCCCCTACCTGAATCCCAGCTCCTCCAGCAGACACAGTCCACTGCCCCAATTCCAGCTCCTCCAGCAGAGACTGTCACCTGCCTCACCCCCTAACTCTTCCAGCAGAAACAGATAACAGCCCTAGTTGCGACTCCTCCAGCAGAGATTGTCCCCTACCTGATGGCCAACTCCGCCAACAGACGTAGTACCCTATGTGAACCTGAACTCCTCTGACAGTCACAGCCCTTTCACGAGTTCCAGTTCTTCCAGCAGACACAGTCCACTACACAAATCCCAGCTCCACTAGCAGAGGCAGTTGCTTCCCACATCTCTACTTATCCAGCCTATCTCACATGCCAACCCCACCAGCAGGGACAGGCAGACAGCTCAATCCCAGCTCCACCAGCATAGACAATCTGACTGTCCAAACCGAACTCCACCAGCAGAGACAGTCTGACTGTACAATCCCAGCTCCACCAGCGGAGTCAGTCTGACTGACCAACCCGAACTCCACCAGCAGAGACAGTCTGAATGTACAATCCCAGCTCCACCAGCGGAGTCAGTCTGACTGGCCAACCCCAACTCCACCAGCAGAGACAGTCTGACTGTCCAACCCCAGCTCCACCAGCAGAGACAGTCTGACTGTCCAATCCCAGTGCCAATAACAGAGACAGTCTGACTGTCCAACCCCAACTCCACCAGCAGAGACAGTCTGACTGTCCAACCCCAGGTCCATCAGCAGAGACAGTCTGACTGTCCAACCCCAGGTCCACCAGCAGAGACAGTCTGACTGTCCAACCCCAGGTCCACCAGCAGAGACAGCCTGACTGTCCAATCCCAACTTCACCAGTTGAGACAGTTTGACTGTACAATGCCAGCTCCACCAGCAGAGTCAGTCTGACTGCCCAACCCCAACTCCACCAGCAGAGTCAGTCTGACTGTCCAAACCCAGCTCGACCAGCAGAGACAGTCTGACTGTCCAATCCCAACTCCACCAGCAGAGACAGTCTGACTGTACAATCCCAGCTCCACCAGCGCAGTCAGTCTGACTGACCAACCCCAGGTCCACCAGCAGAGTCAGTCTGACTGACCAACCCCAACACCACCAGCAGAGACAGTCTGACTGTCCAATCCCAACTTCACCAGTTGAGACAGTCTGACTGTACAATGCCAGCTCCACCAGCAGAGTCAGTCTGACTGCCCAACCCCAACTCCACCAGCAGAGTCAGCCTGACTGTCCAAACCCAGCTCGACCAGCAGAGACAGTCTGACTGTCCAATCCCAGCTCTGCCAGCACAGGTAGTCTGACTGTCCAATCCCAGCACCAATAACAGAGTCAGTCTGACTGTCCAACCCCAACTCCACCAGCAGAGACAGTCTGACTGTATAATCCCAGCTCCACCAGCGGTGTCAGTCTGACTGACCAACCCGAACTCCACCAGCAGAGACAGTCTGACTGTACAATCCCAGCTCCACCAGCAGAGTCAGTCTGACTGCCCAACCCCAACTCCACCAGCAGAGTCAGTCTGACTGTCCAAACCCAGCTCGACCAGCAGAGACAGTCTGACTGTCCAATCCCAGCTCTGCCAGCACAGGTAGTCTGACTGTCCAATCCCAGCACCAATAACAGAGTCAGTCTGACTGTCCAACCCCAACTCCACCAGCAGAGACAGTCTGACTGTATAATCCCAGCTCCACCAGCGGTGTCAGTCTGACTGACCAACCCGAACTCCACCAGCAGAGACAGTCTGACTGTACAATCCCAGCTCCACCAGCGGAGTCAGTCTGACTGACCAACCCCAACTCCACCAGCAGAGACAGTCTGACTGTCCAACCCCAGCTCCACCAGCAGAGACAGTCTGACTGTCCAATCCCAGTGCCAATAACAGAGACAGTCTGACTGTCCAACCCCAGGTCCACCAACAGAGACAGTCTGACTGTCCAACCCCAGGTCCATCAGCAGAGACAGTCTGACTGTCCAACCCCAGGTCCACCAGCAGAGACAGTCTGACTGTCCAACCCCAGGTCCACCAGCAGAGACAGTCTGACTGTCCAATCCCAGTGCCAATAACAGAGACAGTTTGACTGTCCAACCCCAGGTCCACCAGCAGAGACAGTCTGACTGTCCAACCCCAGTTCCACCAGCAGAGTCAGTCTGACTGACCAACCCCAACACCACCAGCAGAGACAGTCTGACTGACAAACCCCAGCTCCACCAGCAAAGACAGTCTGACTGTCCAACCTCAGGTCCATCAGCAGAGACAGTCTGACTGTCCAACCCCAGGTCCATCAGCAGAGACAGTCTGACTGTCCAACCCCAGCTCCACCAGCAGAGTCAGTCTGACTGCCCAACCCCAACTCCACCAGCAGAGTCAGTCTGACTGTCCAAACCCAGCTCGACCAGCAGAGACAGTCTGACTGTCCAATCCCAACTCCACCAGCAGAGACAGTCTGACTGTACAATCCCAGCTCCACCAGCGCAGTCAGTCTGACTGACCAACCCCAGGTCCACCAGCAGAGTCAGTCTGACTGACCAACCCCAACACCACCAGCAGAGACAGTCTGACTGTCCAATCCCAACTTCACCAGTTGAGACAGTCTGACTGTACAATGCCAGCTCCACCAGCAGAGTCAGTCTGACTGCCCAACCCCAACTCCACCAGCAGAGTCAGCCTGACTGTCCAAACCCAGCTCGACCAGCAGAGACAGTCTGACTGTCCAATCCCAGCTCTGCCAGCACAGGTAGTCTGACTGTCCAATCCCAGCGCCAATAACAGAGTCAGTCTGACTGTCCAACCCCAACTCCACCAGCAGAGACAGTCTGACTGTATAATCCCAGCTCCACCAGCGGAGTCAGTCTGACTGACCAACCCCAACACCGCCAGCAGAGACAATCTGACTGTCCACTCCCAGCTCCACCAGTAGAGTCAGCCTGATTGTCCAACCCCAGGTCCACCAGCAGAGACAGTCTGACTGTCCAACCCCAGCTCCACCAGCAGAGACAGTCTGACTGTCCAATCCCAGTGCCAATAACAGAGACAGTTTGACTGTCCAACCCCAGGTCCACCAACAGAGACAGTCTGACTGTCCAACCCCAGGTCCATCAGCAGAGACAGTCTGACTGTCCAACCCCAGGTCCACCAGCAGAGACAGTCTGACTGTCCAACCCCAGGTCCACCAGCAGAGACAGTCTGACTGTCCAATCCCAGTGCCAATAACAGAGACAGTCTGACTGTCCAACCCCAGGTCCACCAGCAGAGACAGTCTGACTGTCCAACCCCAGTTCCACCAGCAGAGTCAGTCTGACTGACCAACCCCAACACCACCAGCAGAGACAGTCTGACTGACAAACCCCAGTTCCACCAGCAAAGACAGTCTGACTGTCCAACCTCAGGTCCATCAGCAGAGACAGTCTGACTGTCCAACCCCAGGTCCATCAGCAGAGACAGTCTGACTGTCCAACCCCAGGTCCACCAGCAGAGACAGTCTGACTGTCCAACCCCAGGTCCACCAGCAGAGACAGTCTGACTGTCCAATCCCAACTTCACCAGTTGAGACAGTTTGACTGTACAATGCCAGCTCCACCAGCAGAGTCAGTCTGACTGCCCAACCCCAACTCCACCAGCAGAGTCAGTCTGACTGTCCAAACCCAGCTTGACCAGCAGAGACAGTCTGACTGTCCAATCCCAACTCCACCAGCAGAGACAGTCTGACTGTACAATCCCAGCTCCACCAGCGCAGTCAGTCTGACTGACCAACCCCAGGTCCACCAGCAGAGTCAGTCTGACTGACCAACCCCAACACCACCAGCAGAGACAGTCTGACTGTCCAATCCCAACTTCACCAGTTGAGACAGTCTGACTGTACAATGCCAGCTCCACCAGCAGAGTCAGTCTGACTGCCCAACCCCAACTCCACCAGCAGAGTCAGCCTGACTGTCCAAACCCAGCTCGACCAGCAGAGACAGTCTGACTGTCCAATCCCAGCTCTGCCAGCACAGGTAGTCTGACTGTCCAATCCCAGCGCCAATAACAGAGTCAGTCTGACTGTCCAACCCCAACTCCACCAGCAGAGACAGTCTGACTGTATAATCCCAGCTCCACCAGCGGAGTCAGTCTGACTGACCAACCCCAACACCGCCAGCAGAGACAATCTGACTGTCCACTCCCAGCTCCACCAGTAGAGTCAGCCTGATTGTCCAACCCCAGGTCCACCAGCAGAGACAGTCTGACTGTCCAACACCAACACCGCCAGCAGAGTCAGTCTGACTGTCCAACCCCAATTCCACCAGCAAAGTCAGTCTGACTGACCAACCCCAGCTCCACCAGCAGAGTCAGTCTGACTGTCCAATCCCAACTCCACCAGCAGAGTCAGTCTGACTGTCCAACCCCAACTCCACCAGCAGAGTCAGTCTTACTAACCAACCCCAACTCCACCAGCAGAGTCAGTCTGACTGTCCAAACCCAACTCCACCAGCAGAGTCAGTCTGACTGTCCAACCCCAACTCCACCAGCAGAGTCAGTCTTACTGACCAACCCCAAGTCCACCAGCAGGGATAGTCTGACTGTCCAACCCCAACTCCACCAGCAGAGTCAGTCTTACTGACCAACCCCAGCTCCACCAGCAGGGATAGTCTGACTGTCTGACCCCAGGTCCACCAGCAGGGATAGTCTGACTGTCCAATCCCAACTTCACCAGTTGAGACAGTTTGACTGTACAATGCCAGCTCCACCAGCAGAGTCTGTCTGACTGCCCAACCCCAACTCCACCAGCAGAGTCAGTCTGACTGTCCAAACCCAGCTCGACCAGCAGAGACAGTCTGACTGTCCAATCCCAACTCCACCAGCAGAGACAGTCTGACTGTACAATCCCAGCTCCACCAGCACAGTCAGTCTGACTGACCAACCCCAGGTCCACCAGCAGAGTCAGTCTGACTGACCAACCCCAACACCACCAGCAGAGACAGTCTGACTGTCCAATCCCAACTTCACCAGTTGAGACAGTCTGACTGTACAATGCCAGCTCCACCAGCAGAGTCAGTCTGACTGCCCAACCCCAACTCCACCAGCAGAGTCAGCCTGACTGTCCAAACCCAGCTCGACCAGCAGAGACAGTCTGACTGTCCAATCCCAGCTCTGCCAGCACAGGTAGTCTGACTGTCCAATCCCAGCGCCAATAACAGAGTCAGTCTGACTGTCCAACCCCAACTCCACCAGCAGAGACAGTCTGACTGTATAATCCCAGCTCCACCAGCGGAGTCAGTCTGACTGACCAACCCCAACACCGCCAGCAGAGACAATCTGACTGTCCACTCCCAGCTCCACCAGTAGAGTCAGCCTGACTGTCCAACCCCAGGTCCACCAGCAGAGACAGTCTGACTGTCCAACCCCAACACCGCCAGCAGAGTCAGTCTGACTGTCCAACCCCAATTCCACCAGCAAAGTCAGTCTGACTGACCAACCCCAGCTCCACCAGCAGAGTCAGTCTGACTGTCCAATCCCAACTCCACCAGCAGAGTCAGTCTGACTGTCCAACCCCAACTCCACCAGCAGAGTCAGTCTTACTAACCAACCCCAACTCCACCAGCAGAGTCAGTCTGACTGTCCAAACCCAACTCCACCAGCAGAGTCAGTCTGACTGTCCAACCCCAACTCCACCAGCAGAGTCAGTCTTACTGACCAACCCCAAGTCCACCAGCAGGGATAGTCTGACTGTCCAACCCCAACTCCACCAGCAGAGTCAGTCTTACTGACCAACCCCAGCTCCACCAGCAGGGATAGTCTGACTGTCTGACCCCAGGTCCACCAGCAGGGATAGTCTGACTGTCCAATCCCATCTCCTCCATCAGGGATGGTCTGACTCGACAAGGCTCAGCTGGTATGGATGGGGAATGTATTTCTCACGTGTTCGAAGATGCCCTTGATTCTGGAATCTTCCAGTGGATTAGAGGGCTGTCTTTTTAAACCCTTTGTTGCTGAATGGAGCAAGACAGAAAGCTAGGAACCTCACATTACGGGAGCTTGGTTGATGTTGAAGTTGCCATCGCGGGATATATGCGATTAATGAGACAATGAGGCAGAGTGCACATGATTTTGTGGAAGGATAATCGTGCTGGATCAAGGTGTTTTCCATCTTTTGGGCTGGAACGAACCCATCCTTTAACGTTAAAAATGTGGGCATGATAAGTTAGGAGAAAGGATTTGCTCACCCTCAGGAAAAGGAGAGTTTTGTTAACTGGGTCATTTTCAGATTTCTGACATGGACCACTTCTGAGAATTCGACTTACAATGCATGTGAATGATTTGTGTGAAGGGATTTGAGAATGTTTTCATTGTCACGTGTATCTTACTGTGCAAAATACGAGAAAACACAGTGAAAAGCTTTCCTTTGCCACTACGATTCGGCACCGTCTGATAGTTTTAAGAACGAGAAGAGAAGCGTTAAACTTGAAGTGCGTCTATGTTTGAATTCTGAGCTGGCTCAGAATTACCATCGTCTCACAACGTCACTGCCGGCCCCAACTAATGTTGAAGTCACCAATCCCCAGGAGCCATCTTTCACCGGGGTCCTGTGCTTGCCCCTGAAAAGTTAGTTAAGGGCCCGCTCTCCTCTGCTCTGGGCCCGCTCTCCCCACACTGGGCCCGCTCTCCCCACCCTGGGCCCGCTCTCCCCACACTGGGCCCGCTCTCCCCACACTGGGCCCACTCTCCCCACACTGGGCCCGCTCTCCCCACACTGGGCCCACTCTCCCCACCCTGGGCCCGCTCTCCCCACACTGGGCCCGCTCTCCCCACACTGGGCCCACTCTTCCCACACTGGGACAGTTCTCCCCACACTGAGCCCACTATACCCACACTGGGACAGCTCTCCCCACACTGGGCCCGCTCTCCCCACACTGAGCCCGCTATATCCACACTGGGCCCGCTCTCCCCACACTGGGACAGCTCTCCCCACACTGGGCCCGCTCTCCCCACACTGAGCCCGCTATATCCACACTGGGCCCGCTCTCCCCACACTGAGCCCGCTCTTCCCACACTGAGCCCGCTCTTCCCACACTGGGCCCGCTCTCCTATGTGCGAAAACCTCTCCTCCACAATGGGCCTACACTGGGCCCACTCTACTATGCGCTAGAACCTTTCTCCTCCGTAATGGGCCCACTTTCCTTGGCGCTGTGCCCCCACTCTCCTCCACATTGGGCTACTCTCCTCCATGATGGACCCACTGCCTCTGTACTGGACCCAGTAAGCTCATGCATTGGGCTCACTCTCCTCTATGCTGGGCTCACTCTACACTGCACTGGGCTCATTCTACTCCACACTGGCCTCACTCTCCACTGTGCTTGGCCTACTCAAAGTGCTGTACCCACTCTCCTCCATCCTGGACCCACACTCCTCCGTGCTGGATCCACTCTCCTTCATGCTGGACCCACACTTCTCTGTGCTAAACCCACTCTCCATGCTATGCCTGCTCTCCTCCATGCCATGCCTGACCTCCTCCATGCTGGATCCACTCTCCTCCGTGCTGGGCCCATTCTTCTCCACTCTGGAACCTCTCTCCTCCACACTGGGCTCACCCTCCACACTGGGCTCACTCTCCTCCATGGTGGGCCCACTCTCCTCCACACTGGGCTTACCCTCCACACTGGGCTCACTCTCCTCCATGGTGGGCCCACTCTCCTCCACACTGGGCTCACCCTCCACACTGGGCTCACTCTCCTCCATGGTGGGCCCACTCTCCTCCATGCTGGGCTCACTCTCCTCCACGCTGGGCCCACTCTCCTCCTCGCTGGGCCCACTCTCCTTCATCACGAATCCATGCCAGGATACCTTACCACCTTAAACTTTCAGAATAGGTGAGTGAAGTGAACAGTAAGTAAAAGAGAAAACAAAAGGAGATGAGAAGGAAAAGGGGAGGGAGCAGATGAGCCCTGAGCTCAGGAGCCCTACTCTGCCACCATTTTGGAGCAAGATTGAGTGCGTTGTCGCCAATTTTCCTGATGATGCAGAGATGCATGAGGAAATAATTAATGAAGAGTGCGCAGAGTGACCACAAAGAGGTGCAGATATAAAATTTGAGGTGCCTCTGGCTGGAAGAATAGAGACGCAGGATAATATTGAGATGAAGAGATACTGCAAAATGCATGGAGTATGGAGAGATACTGGATATTCTCGCACATGACTCAGAAATTTAGCGCAAATGTAGAGCGAGTGATGAGGGGAGGGACATGAAATTTTCACATCGATTGCACAATGACAGGGAGTGGAGCAGGGTATGAGAGGAAGGAAGACTTGATTCTGTTTGAAAACACACACTTGAAGCACTGCGTACAATTCAGCCTCCCTACTTAGGGATACCTCACAATACTCCCACTCGCAGCAGTTAAGAACAGGTTCAGTTGTCTCATTGCTGAGATGATGGGTTTGGTAAGACCATACAACGTAGAAGCATCCAATTTTGCATCCGAGCTTTTAAGATCAGATTGTGTCATGCCTTACTAGGTTAGTGCACTGTTTATCACATCCTAGAATGATCATGGAGAAGTCATTCCGCAGGATTTCCCATTTTACCTGACGTTTGGATCCAAGTTGACAGCAACGCTCCTGTGCTGTACTGTTTTATGTCTAACTCTAAGACGTTGTGAAACTTGAAAGGGTTCATAAAAGATTTACAAGGATATTGCCAGGGTTTGAGCTACAGGGAGAGGCTGAATCAGCTGGGGCTATAGGGAAAGGCTGAAGAGTGGCCTTATAAAAGTTTGTACAGGAGGAGCGTGGGTAGGGTGAATAGCCAAGGTCTTTTCCCCAGGGTGGAGGAGTCCAAAACCAGAGGGTATAGGTTTGAGGTGAGAGAGGAAAGATTTAAAAGGGACCTCAGGGGTAATGCCTTCATGCAGAGGGTGATGCATGTATGGAATCAGTTGTCAGAGGAAGTGGTAGAGGCTGGTACAATTGTAACATTCAAAAGGCATCTGGGATGGGTATATCAATAGAAACGGGTTAGAAGGAAATGGGCCAAATGCCACCATATTAATTTAGGATATCTGGTCAGCATTGATGAGTTGGACCGACGGGTCTATTTCTGTGCTGTACAGCTCTATGACTCGAAATGCAGACCACGTTTCTGTACCAAACAAGAATTACAAACAAGAACATCAGCTTTCCTGCTCCTCTGATGCATCTTGGCCTGCTGTGTTCATCCAACTCTACACCTTGTTATCCAAGAATTACAGCAAACTTTGTTTTAACCAGCACCTTAATCAAGGGTACTCTTGATGAACCAGCTGAAAAAAAAACTCCATGTCCCCGGCTTCATGCTGCAAATAAAGTGTAGCAGGGATGTGTATGCACCTGGCATTTCATTTCTGTTACCTACTGTGCCAGGCACACCCTTGGTTTCCGTAGGTGCCAGTTAATCAAACATTTGCTGTGATTTTTTATTACAAATGGAGTCTAGTTACAGGTAAACAGTTCTGAACTGTCCATATATATGAATTTGCCCATTTCTGAAGAAGGGTCCCAACCCAAAACGTCAACTTTCCTGCTCCTCTGATGCTGCCTGGCCTGCTGTGTTCCTCCAGCTCCACACTGTGTTATCTCTATTGTTAAAACTCTAACCTTATTATAGAGACACAGGAAATAATAGTGCTGTTAGGCTAAACTTTGAGCCTGTTCTGCCATTCAATACAGCCATGGCACACTCAGTACCCTGTTCCCTTCATTGTAAAGTTATGGGTGTCAGGGAGGCATGCTTAATTCTCCCTCTGCAGACAGGCAGGAGAAAAAGATGAGGTATTGTGCATAGAGGGAAAGACTGGGAAGCAGTGCGGTAGCCCTGCCACAGGGTCTGCTGAGACTGACTCACACAGTGTTTCTCAGTCATCCTTCTCCAAATTCTCACACTGGTTTACAGGAGGCGCAGTGTGACTGGTTCACATTTCGAAAGGCCTCTGACTCAGTCACAGTTTGCAGCGAAGGAAAATTGAACTGATTTCCTTCAGGCCTGGGGTGGCTTTTACTGCAGAGAACAGAGAGACGCCCCCCCAAGGGTGCAGAGATCTGAGGACTCCTCATTATCCTGTTCATAGCCCATAACCTGGGAGCCAATCAAACCTGTTGCCAGGCAGAAGAACTTTGTCATCAGTAACAGACCTTTCAGCTACTTGTTACTGGTATTTGTGCACCACTGAACCTCCCCCTCAGCTGCAGCTCTTCTGTAAGCCTTCTTCTCGTGCTGCATGAACCAGCAGCTGTGCAAACATCACTTACAATGAGTGTTAGGTTATTGTGTTGTGCATTCATGTGATAAAAAGAAAATGGGATGGCCAAAAACAAAATGATCACTGACTGTAGCTCCAGGCTTCTATTTCCCTGAAGTAGCATATATTTAATCTTTCAACATATATATTAACAGTAGAAACTTAAACTCCTCAGGACCCATTTGGCAGCATGGCTGATTTTGATCAGGTCAGTGCCAACAAGGTGTTTATTTCCTACGTTGGCTAAGATTTTCAGGATCCGCCTCCTTATTGTGCTCTGTGGCTGAGTTCAAAACTGTCTCGAAACAGAAAGCTGAGGAGGAAAGTGCAGAAACTTGATTCCTGGCCTTAGAGTGCTGAGAAGAACTTGTCTCATGTTCCTCCTCAGAGATTGGCATAGTCCCTTCGGCCCATCATGTCTACGTCAGCATCTCCAGGTTCTGATGCACCTTCGATACAGACTGAATGGGCAGAATGACCTCTCCAAAGACATACACACATTTACAGACACACACACACATTTACGGACACACAACTCACACATGCGCACACATCCTCATACACACACTCTCACTCATAGACACATACACACACTCACTCATACACACAAACACACACACACTCAAACGCACACACACACTTACTCAATTATACTCACAGGCACACACCCATTCTCACACACACACACACACACACACACACACACACACACGCTCACTCACTCACTCACACACACACAGTCAACACCCCCTCTAGAAATGGCCTGGAGTCACATAAAGCAATATTTCCCCTCTCATTGCTGTCTGTACTGTTTAACTTCTCTGTAGGATCTGACACTTCAGCGAAGGCCATTTGGCCTATCGTATGCTTGCTGAGCCTTTGAAAGGTTCTCTCCGAATCACTCTGATCTCCAGCTCTCTCACCACCTCTCTGCCTCCAATCCCCACCGTGCCGAGGGTTTGACATCTTCTTTCTGAGCCAATGCTTTTCCAAAGCTTTTCTGAATTTGAAACAGACGGGGAGGGATAATCCCAGGCGTGATCCTGTGGCCAGGAATTTCAGTCTAAACAACACAGCAATTGGCTGTCCCTTTCCCCCGCCACAAGTACAGCTGGAGTGTTGGACAATGAGGAGGAGAAAGATCCCAGGCCAGATTACTCCCACCACCAACACACCCACACCCACCCTCCTCTGTTTTGGACCATTTAAATATATTCCTGTCTCTCACAACGATCAGACTAACTCAACTCGACGCTGCTCAACACAAAGCAGACCCTTAATCCAGCATCTTCAGCATCCACCACTTATGCTCGGTTATAGAATTGTAGAGCCATACAGCATGGAAACAGATCCTTCAATCCAACTTGTCCGTGCTGACCAGACATCCTAAATAAATCCAGTCCCATTAGCCAGCATTTGGCCCATATCCCTCTAAATCCTTCCCATTCATGTACACATCCAGACACTCTTTAAATGTTGTCATTGTACCAGCCTCCACCACTTCCTCTGGCAGCTCGTTCCATACATGCTCCACCCTCTGCCTGAAAATGTTATCCCTCAGGTCCCTTTTAAATCTTCCCTTCTCAGCATAAACCTACACCCTCTAGTTTTGGAGTCCCCTACACTGGGGTAAAAAAAGGACCTTGTCTATTCACCCTATCCATGCTCCTTCATGATTTTATAAACTTCTATTAGGTCACTCCTCAGCCTCCGATGCTCCACAAAAAAACACGCCCAGAGTGTTCAATCTCTCCCTGTAGCTCAAACTCTCCAACCCTGCCAACATCCTTGTAAACCCTTTCAAAACCCCTTTCAAGTTTGACAACCAGCAATGATAACTGTGCAGAAGTTCAGCAAAGATCCTCAGACAGCACCTTCTGAACCCATGGCCAGAAGGACACAGGCAGCAGATACATGGGAACACCATGTCCGAGAACTTCAATTCAAATGGAATGCCATCCTGACTCATTCAGTAAATATACAGCAAACGTTTTATCAATGTACACCTATGGGATCAGGAATGTACCAACTGATTCGATATTCCAGATAATCTACAGGTCCAATGCAAAATCACGCACTAAGTAACAGGAGCATCATGCTGGGGTATACACATCACTGTTAGACTTTATTTACGGAATAATTCACTTCAATAATAACGCAACTCTGCTTTAAATAGAACATACCGGCAGAGTAACTTACACCCTGAACTGACCCCTTGAACCTCGCTGTACTTGAGGAGAAATGGACTCAAAATTGGATCGACTGTTGGTATTTTGTGTGGTCTTGCGATCAAACAAGTAAGTTTACACTGAGGTCAATAAATGTAAAGACTAAATAGCCCTTTCAGCTGAGACAGAGCTTCACCTGCATCTCCTCCAACCTAGTGTATTGCTTCCGACGCTCCCAGTATGGTCTTCTCTACATCGGTGAGATCAAATGTAGACTAAGTGACTGTTTCATCGCGCATCTTCACCTGGCCTAACCTGGTCACCAGCCATTTCAACTCCATATTCCCACACTCCCCCTCCGACATGCCCATCCTTGGCCTTCTCCAGTGTCGCAGCAGCTCAGAACACTGAAGAGCAACAGCTTATCTTCCCCCGGGCACCCTACAGCACGGAACACTCAACGTTGCGTTCTCCAATTTCAAATGACCTTCCCTCCCACCCCTCCCACGGCTCCCTTTCCAGCCCCAACTCCTCCCTTCCATTCCAACTAGTGACCCTCCCTTCCAGACACCAACCAGATTCGTCCCTCCCGTTGGCCAACCAGGTCATTCCTACCACTGATAATGGGAACTGCAGATGCTGGAGAATCCAAGATAATAAAATGTGAGGCTGGATGAACACAGCAGGCCAAGCAGCATCTCAGGAGCACAAAAGCTGATGTTTCGGGCCTAGACCCTTCATACCTACCACTAGTGTCCACCCATCACCACCGTTCTGCTACCACGCCCCTCCCATCCCCCCTTTATCTGCAGTTCTCCCCAACCTTTTATCGAATCCTGAGGAAGGGTTATACCCGAAATGTTGACTGCCCCTTTCCTCCAGATGCTGCCTGGCCTACTGTGTTCTTCCAGCCTCCCGTTTGCCTACCTTGGATTCCAGCATCTGCAGTTTTTATTTTGTCTCTGAAAACTATAATAATTGGACAGAATAATACAGTAAACATCTGTTTTTGTCAGTTTATCCCATTCGTAAGTTACTGATTACAACAAAGTTCACTGTATTTATTTTCTCAAGGACCTGAATCTTTGGGATTATTGTCCTCAAAAAACAGGGCAGAGGCTCTGAGTATTTTTGAAGACGGAGGCAAACAGAATTTTTGAAATCCAAAGGTGGAGGAGGGGATAGGAGAGAATGTGGATGAATAAGACTGTAAGTAACAAGACCAGGAGTGGGCTTTCACCTTTTCTGAAATAACTCCAAGAAGGGAGCTCCCCCCTTTTTTACACACAGAGAGACATTGACACTGATCCAGCTCCCCAACTCTCAGAGTGAACAGAACCCCTGCCCCTCCTGTTTGTACCTGTCAGCCAGGACTCCCTGATCAGACCAGGTTAACAGCGCAATCAGGGAACTCACATTCCCCCCACTGCAAAAGCCCCTCAAGTCAGTTCTGCCAGCGAGTTTTGAGAAGATTTGTAGCTCAGGTTGAGGTTCTGGATGTGAGTTTGCTTGCTGAGCTGGAAGGTTAGTTTTCAGACGTTTCGTCACCATTCTAGGTAACATCATCAGTGAGCCTCCGACGAAGCGCTGGTGTTATGTCCCGCTTTCTATTTATCTGTTCTGCAGTTCAGTGGCCAATCCAACACTTGCCAGTTATTTCCCCTTAATCCACAATTCCCAACAGATAACAATCTATCTCTGTCGCAATACACCAGGAATCTGCCTCCAACAGCTCTCTGTTGTGAGGAATTCCAAAAGATTCACCACCCCCCCAGGGGACACAATAAATTCCTCCTCTGTCTCAAGTCTGGTCACCATGATATTGTCTGCTGGAGTTGCAGCATTAGAGGGGCATGTTGCTAATTTGTACATGAGCCTGAATGCGTAAACTCCAGATGAACCTTGCAGGGTTACCATTTGGGCCCATCTGTGTGGGATTAAACAGGAGCTGGCTAGCTGGTAACACTGGCTCTCTGCCCCTGGCCCAGGCTCCCGTTCTGTTCACCAGCGTCTTTGGAACCCCTGCCCCACCCCCTTCCCCTCAACTGAATGATTTCTTCCGAGATGGATGCCAAAGCTTTGGGAAATGCAAACCAGCCGAGGGATTTCTCTTGGATCCAGGGCGGCCTATTTCCTGAGAGGTCCGGGGTGGGACACAGACGTTCCCCAAACCTACCCCACCCCCCCACCCCACCCCCCTGCCCGAGCTGTGAATTTTTTTACCCTGCCAGGAAAGGTCCCACCGATCCCAGGGAGGAGGTCTGGTTAGCGCTGAGGGGGTCTTAGACTGTATCATAAACTAAGGAGTGTTGTGCCTTTATTGGTCAGTGCATTGGGTACAGGAGTTGGGGGGGGGGTGTCATGTTGCAGCTGTGCAGGGCATTGGTTCGGCCACTTTTGGAATACTGCATTCAATTCTGGTCTCCCTGCTGTAGGAAGGATGTTGTGAAACTTGAAAGAGTTTGGAAAAGATTTACGAGGATGTTTGCCAGAGTTGGAGAGTTTGAGCTCCAGGGAGAGGCTGAATACGCTGGGGCTATTTTCCTTGGAGTCTTGGAGGCTGAGGGGTGACCTTATGGAGGTCTGTAAACTTATAAGGGGCATCGATAGGGAGTCCAAAACTAGAGCACACCTCCTCCAGCCCCCACAATGCACAGCCCCATCTCAGTCACCTGTAGAAACCTCTGGGCTTTCAGCACTCCCAAGCATGAGAATTCTCTCCCTACACTTTCCTCATCTCTCTCTTTGAAGGCATGGTTTACAAACCTGCTTTTCAACTACAAATTGCCTCACCTTACCATGTCCACAGCATCACCTTAAGGTCCTGTCCCCCAATACGTTTCCTCTTTTTCCTGAAGGTGGATAGGGGGAGGGGATGTGGTCGGGCATGTTGTAAGGGGTGATAGGTGCCCGGTGAATGCAGGTAGTTGGCGCAAGGCTTGTACAAGGGAGAGTGAGAGATCCCAGCCAGAGCCCTGAATGTTTGGGATAACACGGTGTGAAGCTGGACGAAAACAGCAGGCCAAGCAGCGTCAGAACAGCAGGAAAGCTGACATTTTGGGTCGGGACCCTTCTTTTTCTGAAGAAGGGCCTCGACCTGAAACGTCAGCTTTCCTGCTCTTCTGATGCTGCTTGGCCTGCTGTTTTCATCCAGCTTCACGCCATGTTGTCTCAGATTCTCCAGCATCTACAGTTCTTACTATCCCTGTATGTTTGGTTTGTGTTCTGCGGCAGCAGAATATTCCACAACGTTCCACGGAACATTCCAGAAGCTGCTTCCACCGTTGGAAACGCACCTGCCGACTTGCAGCACCGGACTGCACAGTCTCGGAAAAACATCCAGAAACTGGCACCAACTGCCCCTTCCAAGCTCCTCGGAGTTGGGGGTGTGGACCGCGAGTCGAAGCTATTGACCTTGCAGGCATGACCTCCGACCTGGGCTAATTGGAACCATGCCCCCCCCCCCCCCCCACTGCGTGCATGACTGGGAGAGGGAGTGTAAGGATTAGCCTGTTGGCCTCAGGACTGTGCCCTATGCAAGGCCCCATCCGCCCACCAATGAGGCTGACCAGCCCGTCACTCATCCCCTACACCTTGGGGAGGGGAAGACACCCGCGGCCCCCACCCCCACCAGCCCCCAACGTCACCATTGCTGTGCCCAGACCCCAGCAGGACTGAGCCAGCAACATGACGAATGTAGGTGTTAATGACTTGGGTCTTTCTGTGGAGAGCCAGATGATGAGCTGCCTTCTTGAACCATTGCAGCCCATGCGCTGTGGGTTGACCCACAATGCCCAGGATTCTGACCCAGCCACACTGAAGGAACGGTGATGTATTCCCAAGTCAGGATGGGGAGTGACTCGGAGGGGAACTTAGCAGGGGGTGGGGTTCCCCATGTATCTGCTGCCCTGGTACTTCTGGGTGGAAGTGGGTCGTGGGGTTTGGAAGGTGCTGCCCGAGGATCTTTGGTGAATCTCTGCAGAGCATCTAGTAGACGGTACACACTGCTGCGACTGAGCGTCGGTGGTGGTGGAGGGAGTGGGGTGTTTGTGGATGTGGTGCCAATCAAGCCAATACACCCTCTCCCTTTCTGTCTGCCTGTCTCTCTCTCTCTCTTTCTTGGTGCCACTTGCTAGCTACTGGATGCCATGTCCCTGCTGATGACGAACTGAGGGGTCAGGCTTGTGTGTGGGCCTCCTGGCTCATCCCTGAGGGAGCTGGGATGAACCACATTGAGCTGCAAGGCGGCTGAGATTCTGGCACAGGCTCACCCAGGCGAGCGGGAAGCGGACTGGCGGAGAGATTCAAAAGCAATGGAATTTCGAGAAGAGGAGTAAAAATAACAAAACCGTCTGTGAAGAATTGACGTAAGTGCCTTAATAATGCAGAAAAGGTCAGCCAATAGGAAAGCTGGCAAGCAACCAGCAGAAACTATGAGCTTGCATTTATGCAACCCTTTCAACAGCCAGGATATCCCAAAGCACTTAACAGCCATCTCCCTGCTTTCCTGGGGCAGTGAGACAATTTCGTCACTGCGAAGAAACAGGCCATTTGGACCATTCGCTTCAGACTGGCATTACCACGCTGCGTAAGCCTCCCGTAACTCCACATCGATGCCGGGATCTCTACCGGAAACAGCAAATGCTGGAGATCACAGCGGGTCAGACACCGTCCATGGGGAGGGAGAGCCAGCCAATGTTTCGAGTCTGGATGACTCTCTATCCGAGCTAACTAACAACAGTGTGGAGCTGGAGGAACGCAGCAGGCCAGGCCAGCTGCGGCGGAGCAGGAAAGTTGACGTTTCGGGTCGGGACCCCTTTTTCTGAAGAAGGGTTCCGACCCGAAAAGCCAACCTTCCTGCTCCCCCGACGCTGCCTGGCCTGCTGCGTTCCTCCACACTGTGTTATCTCCACCTCCAGCATCTATAGTTCGTACTATCTCTTCATCAGAGCTGATGTGAAGTGTGGAGGGAGCAGCATTTGTACAATAGTTCAGGTGGAGTGTATAGTGCTGGGGAAGAAAGGATGTTGCTTAAGTGATCAGAATGTGAGAATGGAAGGGCAGTGGTTTGTGACGAACTGCCAGACTAGAAAGAACACTCAGTCTTGCTGGGGTCAGGAGAGGTGGCTGGGGAGAGAGGACATGGAGACAGAGAATGTAACAAGTAGAGCTAAAAAAAAGGGAGAAATAGGAGTTGGTTAACAATTTGAAGGTGTTGAACTCAATATTAAGTCCAGAAGGCTATAAAGTGCCTTGAATGTTGTTCCTCCAGTCTGCGCTGTGATTCACCAGAACATTACAGCGTGCCGAGTGGATGTGTGAGCAGGGCACTGTGTTAAAGTGACCAGCTACGGGAAGATCGGGGACATGCAGAGCACAAACTGGAGGAGCAACATCTCATCTTCAGACTAGGCACTCAACAGCCTTATCGAGTCATAGAGACCTACTGCATGGAGTCACGCCCTTCAGCCCAAACTGGTCCATGCTGAACAAAATGTCCAGCCATGCTAACCCCATCTCCCTGCATTTGTACCATACCCTTCTAAACCTTTCTTGTCCATGTATTTTTCCAAAAGACTTTTAAATTTTGTTAACGTACCTGCCTCAACCCCTTCTGCTTATTCAATATGCATACTACCCTCTGTGTAAAAATGTTGCCCCTCAGATTCCCATGTGTTCTTTCCCCGCTTACCTTAAACTGATGCCCTGTAGTCCTCGATTCCCCAACCCTGGGAAAAAGACCGAGTGCATTCACCCTATCCATGCCTGTCATGATCTTATACACTTCTCTCACATTGCCCCTCAGTCTCCTACGCTCGAAAGAAAGAAGTCCTAGTTTTCCCAACCTCTCAGTCCCTTGAGTCCTGGCAACATCCTTGTAAAAACCAAAAGAACTGCGGAGGCTGCAGATCAGGAACCAAAGCAGAAGTTGCTGGAAAAGCTCAGCAGGCCTGGCAGCATCTTGTGAAGAAGAAAATGTGTTAACGTTCACAGAAGCTGCCAGACCTGCTGAGCTTTTCCAGCAACTTTTGCTTTGGTTCCTCACATCCTTGTAAATTTCTTTTTCACTCTTTCCAATTCTATAACATCCTTCCTCTGGCAAGGTGGTCAAAACTGAAGACAATACTCCAAGTGCGGCCTCACCAACATCCTGTACAACTGCAACATAACTTCCCAACTTCTACACTCAGTGCCCTGACTGATGAAGGCCAGTGTGCCAGAAGTCTTATTCACTGCTCTTATCTACCTGTGACTCCACTTTTAGAGAATCTGTGCACACGAGCTCCAAGGTCCCTCTGTTCGACGATACTCCTGAAGGCCCTACCATTCACCATGAAACTCCTACTTTGATTTGACTTTTTAAAATGCAACACCTCACACTTATCTATATTAAACTCCATTTGCTATTTCTCGGCCCACTTCCCCAGCTGATCAAGATCCTGCTGTAATTTCTGATAATATTCCTGCTGTCCACGATACTGCCTATTTTAGTGTCATCTGCATACTTATTAATCATGGCCTTGTACATTCTCATCCAGATCGTTGATATAGATAACAAGCAGCAACAGGCCTAGTACCGGCTCCTGAGGTACGCCATGAATCACAGGCCTCCAGTCCAACAAGCATTCTTCCACTATTACTCTCTGCTTCGTACCATTAAGCCTACTGTGTATCCAATTTTCCAGCTCTCCCTGGATTCCATGTCATCTAACCTTCCAGGGCAGTCTACCATGTGGAACCTTGTCAAAGGCCTTATTGAAGCCCATACAGACTACATCTACCAACCTGCCCTCATCAACCTTCCTGGTCATTTCATCAAAGAACTCTTAACAAATCTGTGAGCCATGCTGACCACTCCTAATCAAACCCTGGCTTTCTAGATGCAAATATATCTAATGCCTCAGAATCTTCTCAAGTATCTTACCTACCACAGATGTTAAGCTTACTGTTCTATAATTCCTGGGTTTTTTATTGCAGCCCTTCTTGAACAAGGGCACAACATTTGCTACCCTCTAGTCTTCCAGAACCTCACCCATGGCTAATGATGATGCAGATGTATCAGCCAGGACTCCTGCAATTTATTCTCTAGTCTCTTGCAGGGTTCTTGATCAGAGCCGGGAGATTTATCCACCTTCATACATTCTAATACGTCCAACAGCTCCTCGACTGTGATATGGACCATCCCCACTAACTTCCTTAAGTTCCCAAGTCTTCATGTCTTTCTCCACAGTAAACACAGAAGAGAAATATTCAGTGAAGACCTTACCCATCTCCAGCAGTTCCACACATACATGTCCACTTTGGCCCTTGAGGGGTCCTATTCTCTCTCTAGTTATTCTTTTGCCTTTAATATACTTATAGCATCTCTTTGGATTCACCCAAATCTTCTCAGCCAAACCTATCTTGTGCCCCCCTTTCACTGTCCTGATTTTCTTCTTCGGTAAACTTCTGTTCCCCATATACCCCCAGCTGTCTGTTCCTGAGCCCTGCCTCCTCCTTGTTTCTGGTGAAATCCTCAATATCTCTTGTCATCCGGGGTTCCTAAGTCTTGCCAAACTTGTCCTTCACCCTCATAGGAACGTAGAGACCTTGAACTCTATCACACCTTTAAAGGCCTCCCACTTTCCCAGAGGCCCCCTTACCTGCAAATAAACTGCTCCAATCAATCCCTGCAAGTTCCTGCCGAATTCCTTCAAACTTCACCTTGCCCCAGCTTAGAACTTGAACCTGTGGATCAGTTTTGTCCTTCTCCATCGCCATTTTAAAATTAATAGAACTATGGTCACTGGTCCCAAACTGCTCCCCATTGCCACCTCAGTCACCTGCCCTGCCCTATTACCCAACTATCGCATAGATGCTACTCTCTCCACAGTTCACGCCAGCCCTGATGAAGAGTAATACAGACTCGAAATGTTAGCTTGCTCTCTCTCTCTCTCTCTCTCTCGCCATGGATGCCGCCTGACCCACTGTGCTCTCTAGCGATGGCTGTTTCCAGTCCCTCTGTTCCTTTCTCCCTCGTGGCTTGGGGGCTTTGGCGATCTGACGTGTGCATGTGGCAGCGGCTGGGGCCGGGGTCTGAGATTCCAGGAGCGAGACCAATGTGGAGATGGAGGTTCCCCAGACATCTACAGCGAGAGCAGGAGAGATCGGGTCAGTGCGGGGAAAGCATGTCAAAACAGAGGAGATCGAGCCCTTGTAAGGATTGCAGTCCCAGCACAGCTCAGTACTATAGCTGAACTTTTAGCTTTACTTCTTTATTTGTTGAATTAATACCAAGACTGACTCTAATGTTTTACTCTGTTCCTTCTTTCTTTCTAGTTTCTTCTGAAGTTTTGTACCTGGGTACCTGCACCGAAAATGGCACTGTATGTGGTCACATTGAAAAGTTTTCAATGCACTCCTGTACTTCTGCAGTTGAAGACAATTAAATCTAAATCTAAAAACCTAAAGCATGTTTGTGTCTCCTCTCAATATGTTGACAACTTCTGCCTCTCCATACTCTGTGGAAATGAATTCCACACTCTTAGAGCTCACCATTGAGCTCTCAACATAGGTCTCACTGTCTGCTCATGATGTCCCCTCTTCAACCAGAGCCACTGCCATCTGCGTGGGCTACCATCTGTACCATCAGCAGAAACAACGTCTCATCTCACCCGTCAAAACGTCCAACAGACTTTCATGAGCTCGGTCAGGTCACCCACCAGTAGTCTGCCTCCCCGGGGAAAATTATCACTCTGCCCTGGTCAGCATAAGCTCGCACTTCTGGATTCCTGTTGCTAAGTCATTGGGACCAATTCGCTGATCCCTCTGCACGTAGCACTAACTCACCACGTGCAGTGACCCCCAGTGAGATACAGAGACCGGAACTGAACACAGTGACTCCCAGTGAGATACAGAGACAGGAACTGAACACTGTGACTCCCAGTGAGATACAGAGACCGGAACTGTACACAGTGACCCCCAGTGTGATACAGAGACAGGAACTGTACACAGTGACCCCCAGTGTGATACAGAGAGAGAGGAACTGTACACAGTGACTCCCAGTGTGATACAGAGACCGGAACTGAACACAGTGACTCCCAGTGAGATACAGAGACCGGAACTGAACACAGTGACTCCCAGTGAGATACAGAGACCGGAACTGTACACAGTGACTCCCAGTGAGATACAGACACCAGGAACTGTACACAGTGACTCCCAGTGTGATACAGAGAAAGGCAACTGTACACAGTGACTCCCAGTGTGACACAGAGACTGGGACTGTACACAGTGACTCCCAGTATAATACAGAGACCGGGACTGTACACAGAGACTCCCAGTGTGATCCAGAGACCGGGACTGTACACAGACACTCCCAGTGAGATACAGAGACAGGAACTGTACACAGTGATTACCAGTGTGATACAGAGACAGGGACTGTACACAGTGACTCCCAGTGTGATACAGAGACAGGGACTGTACACAGTGACTCCCGGTGTGATACAGAGACCGGGAACTGTACACAGTGACTC